>NC_071981.1:9806821-9814364 GCF_026283585.1 Hylaeus volcanicus
ACCCCCCATTTCCGGCTCCTCCCCGAGTTTTGGGACACCCTGTATATTTAAGAATACGTCATTTTGAATCTTATGCATACATTTTAATAACTATTGTTTTTTCTTAGTTTGACCTTATTTTATTGCTTTATACATAGATATATGTATAATCTCCAAATTCTGGGAAAAGACCATGAAGAACGCCTGAACATAGACATATGAAAATATTTTAATTTTAATATTTTAATATTTTCATATTTCATATATTTCATATCATATTTCATATCATAAAATATTTTAATATTTTCATATGTCTATGCGCCTGAAATGGTTGTAGATTCTCAATACTTGACTATAAAAAAATTGTTCCACTTTCACATATTTTGTATGTAATTAAAATAATCGTTGTTCGAGAATGCATACTTCATAAAGATCTATGTATACATATAAAGATATATAATCTCCAAAATCTGGAAGAAGGTCACGATATACATTTGAAATGGCCGTTGGTTCTCCATCCCCAGCTATACACCACACTGTTCCAGTTTCAAAATTTAATTTAAATTATTTAAAGTAAACGTTATTTGAGAATGTATGGTTTATAAAAATACACGATCTTCAAAATCTTGGAAATGGCCCCGATGAGCATCTGAAAAGTTGTAGGTTCCCCGCTCTTGATACCAAACTGTTCCAGTTTCAAATTTTAATTTAATCTAATTAAAGTAAACGGTGTTCGATAATGCATAACAGATCTACATTTATAAAGATACATGATCTCCAAAATTTGGGAAATGGCCACGATGAACACCTGAAAAGGTTGTAGGTTCTCCACTCTTGATACCAAACTGTTCCACTTTCAAATTTTAATTTACTCTAATTAAAGTAAACGGTGTCCGAGAATGCATAACAGATCTACATTTATAAAGATACATGATCTCCAAAATTTGGGAAAAAGTTACGGTGCACACCTAAAAAGGTTGTTAGTTCTCCATTGCTGGCCTATTCGCTTATGTGCCTTTACCCTATATACGCGCACCTCGCCTCGCTTCGTCGCGCTGTGCCGTGCGACGCCGGACACGCGTATCGACCACTGACCCACATACGGAAACGACTGCGCCGTTCGATACTCACCGATTCGCTGAATTAGATAATACACAACGCCGTTCCAGAGACGAATCTCTCACTCTCTCTCTCTTTGCCCCCTTGCTTTTTCCGCTTTTCACGCACAGTGCGCCCGCGCATCGACGTCCACGCGGTTGTGTATTTAACTGTATACCACATACGCTTCTTTTCCTTTCAGTTTCTCTCTCCGTTCTCTGTTTCCTTTATCATAGAATCTTTATTTAACGCCAGAACTGCGAGCAAGCGAATGTTATCCACGCATGTCGAACTTTTTTTCAAAATTGTTTAATTACTAACCGTGTTCTTGATACAATTTTTAAAGACATTTATTGGAATAGAATCGGGGGTGTTCTAGTTTGGAGCGTCAATTTTTAACTATTCTTTAAGATCTTTTTTTAAAAATCCGTAAAGAATTTTTGCATGGAGTATTCCACAGATGTTTATTTACATTTTAAGAATATGCATACTGTTTATTCAATGAAAACAGTTGAAATCAAACGTAGTATAAATGATCTTGTAAGTCACGTTTGAAAAACGTATGTCCATGGTTGGTTACTGTGTCGGCCATTTTGCCGAACCGAAATAAAAATATAAAAAAACATCTTCATTAATATGAATATCGGTATGACCCATCAACCAGAATATTCAAATTTTGTATAATACATTCAATATTGAATATTATATATTAATATTCAATATTTCAATATTGAAATATTAGGACAGTATTCTACAATATAGAATATTAAGAAACTGAAAACGTTACGGACATCGTCGCTTTCATTAGATGTTCCTAACTTTGTTATATTTTCCGAATTCGATCAAATACTTTGGCAGATATATTTTTAAAAGATACACTTAAAAAAAATAGATTATTTGGAAGTTCGACTAGTGTACACCCTTAAGGCTAATTACTTAGCCCTTTAGTCCTTATATTTAGCCCTTTTCCCTCCGAACCTAAATTTTTATCTTTTTTGTTTTACACTTCATGGAGCTTTATCGGTTAGACATAGTATTACTCGTTCAAGTTCAACTTCTCAAGTCTCCACTAAAAGGGTTAACATAAAACCTACTAACGTTTCAGTTGTACCTATTTCTACCATAATTGCACAAATGACTAGTCTGAAAAACACTTATTTCAATTAAATGAAAAAATATTTGACATGGAACTGACATTTGATATTGAATAATGCATGAAATAATTGTATACATATGAGAACCGTATACAAAAGTTTCAAAACAGACATTTGACTGGTCGTGGTGGGTATAGTGTTAAACATGGAAATGGTCTACTTAATACAAAGCCACAATTTAAATTTTATTTATTCTATTTCGTTGATTCAGAATTATTAGATTATGTCACTTATTAAACTGTACACTTTACATTAATAAATGAAATGTTATTTATTTGAAAATATTATTAACACAAGAACGACCCGTCTTTATTATATTAATACGACACGTCTGGCAAGGAGCAGCAAATCAATGACATTGAAAAAACAAAAATATACATGTCGAATTGAGTAACCTTCTCCTTTTTCGAAGTCGGTTAAAAAACAAACTAACAACGCTTATTATAAATAATCTAAAATATAAAATTATCAAATCGATCATACTTAGTATGAAACGATATTTAATTTTGACATATTTCAATAAGAATAATGTGTCTTTTTACTATCAAAATTGTTTCCTTATTTATATGTTCGCCTGTGTAATTGTGTATATCGCAATGCGGCGCCAGTCGTGTCCAGAAGGTTAAGTCTGTGTGGAATATTACTCCAGTTACGTGCTCGCACGTAACCACGTACCTACATATTTGGCTCGATTCCCCCGCAGAGAAACCTTTCCGTTTTCCTTTTCGAAGGGTAACCGAAGGAGAGTCGATCGACCTCACTCGATGAGTCGACGTCTGGGAAGCTCAAGGTCGTTGTTTGTGCGCATCGAGCTCGTACTTTGTACTTGCGCGTTCGTTGCAGGCTTTGATCTCGAGCCTTCATCCAGTTTCTAGAGCCGTTCGAACCTTCCGACGGAGCGTCGCGACGCCGACAGGCTATTCGCTCTCGAGAGCGGGATAATGAGATTTCCTTGATGCTCGACGATGACTCTTGACGGGTTAGGAATTTCATTTTTTTCTTATTTCACAATGTATATTTGCGAGATAATGATCAATGAATTGGTAAAATGTTTCAGATGAAAATGAGTCCAAACGCGACCTCAGTCAAAGTATTTTTATTTTTGTTCAATTTTTAAAAATATAAATAATATCATGTAAACTGCGTCATTGTTTTATTATTGCATCTTTTATTTTATTCAAAGCTAGTAGAATTTTTTGTAAGTTAACAGGTCTTGTTATTATTTTTATTATTGTTTATCACTTTTTTCTTTCCATACTTTGCACTTTTGCAAGAAATTATTAGACAATATTCAAATTTATTTTTTAAAATTCATTTCATTAAAATAGCATTTCAAATGGGATATAAAATTTCAGCAAATAAAATATTTTATTTTGATAATGTAAAACGTAAAATAAAATAATTTATTTTGGTAATCTATAGTTAAAGCATGAAAATAAATATTTTATTTTGATTTCCATCACTCTTTTTATGAAGATTCTTATTGAAGATTCTTAATAGAAGTATTCATTGAAGAACTATATTGAATGTATGTTTATAATGCAGAGGAAAAGTACTTTGTTCGTTTTAGATTACCAAAATAAAGATATTTTACACTATAATTTAGTAAAATAAAAATATTTTATTTGCTGATAATAAATTAAATAAATAAAATATTCCGAACTATGGCACCAATATTTTCAGTGTTTTACAAATAAAATATTATTTGTAATATTATCTTAAACATTTTTTATAACAAATAAAATATTTTATTTTTAAAAATACTTGCATTATCCGAAATAAAATATTTATTTACTGTTTATTATTTAAAATACGTGTTTTACCCAGCTCTGATCACACCAATTATTTTGGTTACCATTATATACATATATATATAGTAGGATGTATAAGTAAAAATAGTAATTATCTCTAGAAGTAGAATATTTTACATACTGCGTTCGCATAATAGAACGTTTGGATAGTAAACCCTTTGATGGTATGCCTTAGAATAGCGGAAGTTCGGATAAAGAAGGTTCTACTGCACTTAATGGGTTACACCACGTTGGAGACGTAAAATATTCATGGTTCTTTGAGAAGTAATTGCAGCGGAACTATATGTTTCAAAAGTTTGTACCTGTAGAACATGAATATACATTATTTATAGTGTGCAAGAGATGATGTGTATTCAAAATGGGTATAGTTAACGATAGCGATGTTTTCTCAAACGTGACGTGACAGTACAGGCCACGTTTGTACGGTAAAAATATTTTCCTTTTCGCATATATTCTTTATCTGTTTAGAAACGATTATTTTTAAAAAAAGATTGAGCAATACTAAGATTTAATGAAAAAAAAACAAGGAAGGTCATTGCCCTTAAAATGTCATTTTGCAGAAGTGTTTGCAGAATTTTCTAATTTTAATATCTTCTAAATAAAATTTACTAACTTACATTAAATTTGAAACGTATAAAATGATCTTACAATAAAGAATAATTTTCTACCCAAAAGCACGTGACGTTCACTTTTTCTAGGGGTATGTAGCGTCATACTTCACTATTCCGGTTCTGTATGCTTTACTCTTCCGCCTTAGCAACAAAAAGTTCGTTGCTGGCCATCTCCTCCTGTGTTTTGGCTGTTCTAACCTCTTTCGTAGCATCTTGGGCTCAGACTTCCGCGATAGAAATACATTCCTTGCTGATGCGTCTCTTTGATGCACGTAATTTAAAAGAAGCATAACATTCAGGCTGCATAGAAGCATAATCCCATTACTTACTTAACCCCAAAATTTGTATGAACCATCGAATAGCATGTTTTTCATTTTTACAATAAAACCATTTACTCAGATTAAAATCCTTCCACGCATGGAAAACTAAGTATAAAGCGGGGAGTTTGTAATTCTCCTAACCCCCGAAGAGGTATCGAGCAATGTTCTCGTCGAAACCAATGATGATATTCATCGCATCCACAATTCTCAATAGACTGCCGAAGCCTCTTTAAAAATACAGCTAACAGTCTATGCAGCGATTAGGGCAGTTTTTATTCCAACCGAATAAAATCGTACGGTTCATTTTCCAATCAAGAGCGTTGCAAGCTTCAGCATTATATCGATTACATTCATTTAAGCAACGTTAAAGAAAATCATCGTTACTTAAACTTTCATGTACAAGTAGCTTCCGCAACGAGGAGATCTGAAACTAAAAGCTATTACGTGCTAATACTCTGGAAGTTCATGCCACTTGCTTCAGCTTTCCACCACTTACACCAGCTAGACGCACCTGGAGGATAGTTCTCGTGTAATACTCAACATTTATGCGAGTACGTTGTCTATTTTGCCCTCTTCGAGCCAGCCTTCTACGTACAAGATAAACAAATTAATGGTCACCACCTGCAAGAATGAATCTACACATCTGGATCGGTGGACGTTTTTTAAGGTCCGAGTGAAAGCCTGTAAAACTGCCAATGCTTAACTCATAGTTTTTATGAAAAGTAGTATATATTTAAAAATAGAGCCCGAAAGAATCAATCAGAGCTGGGTAAAATACGTATTTTAAATAATAAACAGTAAATAAATATTTTATTTCGGATAATGCAAGTATTTTTAAAAATAAAATATTTTATTTGTTGTAAAAAATGTTTAAGATAATATTTCAAATAATATTTTATTTGAAAAACACTGAAAATATTTGTGCCATAGTTCGGAATATTTTATTTATTTAATTTATTATCAGCAAATAAAATATTTTTATTTTACTAAATTATAGTGTAAAATATCTTTATTTTGGTAATCTAAAATGAACAAAGTACTTTTCCTCTGCATTATAAACATACATTCAATGTAGTTCTTCAATGAATACTTCTATTAAGAATCTTCAATAAGAACCTTCATAAAATGAGTGGTGGAAAGAGATATAGACTTCAATCGCAAGAAATAGTTTCTCCATCTGTGTATCATATTTACACAGTTTATTTTCAGGTTAAGATCTATGGAAAGTATTCAATTTTTTCCTTTATGTTATTAAAATGAAATATATTTTATTTTATGTGTTAGATTATCAAAATAAAATATTTATTTTCATACTTTACCTATGGATTACTAAAATTAATTATTTTATTTTATGTTTTACCTTATCAAAATAAAATATTTTATTTGCTGACATTTTATATCCCATTTGAAATACTATTTTATTTGAATTTTGAAGAATCTATTATTTCAAATAGTATTTAAAATATTTTCTCTGCAAATATTAACCACCTCTGGAATCAATTAATATTAGGTTATCCAATAAGTTTATGTAATCCAAATTAATATGTGAAATATACCTTTAACCATTAGCATCACTAACGCATATAAAAACGAATTTTCCACTTTTTTGTGTGATGAAAATAGGTTAAGTTTTATAAAAAAAAATAGCTAATATTTTCTTTCTATGATCTTTTCTCACCTTTGTGCTAATATCATTATATTATATCTATAAAATTTCTGGAATTGCTTTATTAAGTATAAAGGATCTGTGGCTTTGTTGAACAAACCATAGAACCAATTTACAAATTATCCTTCGACAATTGTTTCATGTTTATATTAGTAGCTTCCTATTAAAGACGAAATATTCTTGTACATTTATTAATTTTATAAGAATAACTCCTCATGAAATCATCTGAAGGATAACATATTTACATGTTTGATTTTGTTTTTTGTTTTCAGCGAGAATACTATAATAACGAACATATCCCATCACATTTATCAAAACACTAACGAAAAATTAAAAAATATCACACTTGGTAAACTCTCTTTGTAAAAGTGACGCAAACTTTGAACGAAAATGCTCTCGAGCTAATTCTCTTGCGAGTGTGAATAAAACATGATCCGGTACGTATCGTTGCGTAAACTATACGGATACATTTGCAAATAAATAACCCAACAGTCTCTATGTTACGATTTCGTTATTTATGTAAGCGCAGAGACAACCCAAGCAATCAGTTGCATTAAATCCGTATATCTCTATCTGACGCGATGACATGTGACAAATTTATGGGGGGACAGCAATTTATTCAAAGACATACTGTTTGCGCAGCATTTTGTTTCAGTTGACGACCATTTCATATCAAATTGGCCACTTGTTAGAGTTACATTTCAGATTTTGCTGATACACGGTAATATCCCTTATTCAATGATGTTTAAACATGTCTCGAAGGATTTCTTACAAATTTGAAATGTGTTGAACTTACAGATGTCTGAAGCATTCCTTTTCAATTAATTGTAACTCTCAAACTAGTAATCAAAATTGCATTAATTCCAATTCAAATTGCCACCTTTTTTAAAAATTAATTTGCAAA
>NC_071981.1:9814374-9857393 GCF_026283585.1 Hylaeus volcanicus
TAAAAATTAATTTGCAAAAAAAAACAAATAGAACAAACATTTCTTTTTTAATATTTAGATAATTTGTTTGGAATGTATATTTATATACGATAATGTCATTCGTCCGTTTAGTAAATAAACAACTAAATAAAAATTCTTGCGTAACACCATCGATTTGTGTTTAAAAAAGAATCAGTAATTTAATCTAAAGAGTATTTATGTACGTTGAACGAACTATGACTTAAAAATGCAGTCCTCATTAGAGCATTCAACTTTAGCTGGAAACAATTTTTTGTGTCTTCGCATGGAAAAAAAGCCACAGCTTGTCCTACTTTCCAGAATCACTTTGTGTATTAAATTCTCGGCATGCGGCCTAATAGGTTCTCGCTTAAATAAATTGTGCCCGTCCAGTGTAAAAAGGGTTCCCCGCCCCTGAGCTTAATAGCAGCGACGTTGAAGCTTGTTCTTAGCGCCACTCCGTGCATATAATTTTTCTTTATAGCGTAAGGAATATATTATTTACCAGTAATTTTCAGAATAACGCCAACTGTTTCATGAAAGACGTTACATCGTCGAAGTTTGTTCGTAATTATTTAAACAATGATGTAACGTAAAATTATCAAATATTAGATTGTAAATATAGATTAGCAGTGAATTCAACAGTTTCAACGGTTTTGGTATAACTAGACTGCGGATGTTAATGTGAATTCATATTTTTACAGATTCAGATAAAGAATTAAGTAAGATTTAAACGAAAGTATGTCTGATCTTCTAGACAGTGTAATATGTATTTTTCATATTTTTGGATTCATGCACGTTCTTAATTGTAGATAATATGTTCTGTAACTATATGTATATGAAATCTAAGCATGAAATTCCATAAACAGCTATAGAGTTTGCTGGATTACATTGCAGTGTATGTGGATTTATTATTCAAATAACTTACTTGTAATTTATATTTCTTTACAATTAGATTAAAATATTAGCATTAAAACTACCAAGGTCAACGCATACCTATTATGTTATAGATATAATTATATCCTTGTAATTAAAGGGAAGAAGAGTAAACTAATTTGTCGATCAAATTATTTCTCCATGACAATAATTGTCCTTAAAAATTGCAGTAAAACCATTGTCAATAACCAAGTGACTTTAAAAAGACGTTTGAAGTAGACGGATCAAATTGATTGGTTTGGTAATTTTATTGTTAAACACATAAACTTTATATTTTTGTCCACTAGATTTAATATTTTATTCTACAAATATAACTAATATACAGATTGTCCCACGCAACTGGAACAAGCTGTACCTTCTAAACGGTTAGGAATAGAAAAAAATGTTATAAGTGAAAGTTAAATGGTTTTGGATGGTGCATAACATGTAACTAATTTTATGCACTTTTGTGAATCGGTGCATCAAAAAAATACAACTGCATTTTTTTTTAAATGGAAATTTTTATTTCTAATGACACAAATCGATTTAGTTTCTTGTGCTCTACAAAAAAGTACTAACATACTTACGCCCTAAACTTGTTCGTTACGAAGTTATCGATGTAAATTAGATACTTGCTGAGGAACAGAAATCATTTACTTTTACCATCGATAACTTCCTAACGAACAAGTTTATGGCATTAGTGTGTTAGTACTTTTTTGTAGAGCACAAGAAACTGCATCGATATATGTCGTCAAAAATATGGGTTTCCATTTAAAACAAAAGTGCAGTTGCATTTTTCTGAAGCAACCTTCACTTATAACATTTTTTCCTATTCCCAACCGTTTAGGAGGTACAGCCTGTTCCAGTTGCACAGGACATCCTGTATATTATTGAGAGTATTTATTATTAATATCTCTCTTATTGAGGTATTTATCAGGGTTCTGACACCTACGAGGGAACATAATAAATTAAGTGTTCGGTTTATAGAGTTTCATAAACTTTAACAACACACTCTTAACACTTTATTTCTTACACTTGCACGTAATACTCATAATTGCACCTAACATACAACGTACATTCACACGTCACAGCCATGGAAGAATGGAAAACTTGGAAAGAATGTATAAAAACATTGCCAATTAAAATTTTTGAAAACACATACACATTATAATTTGTACACACATTATACAATTGCACGCGCATTAAATATATAACCTATCAATATCGATTACAGTGGGTGTAAAAAGTATTCGTACATCGACCAATTTCCAAAAAAACTATGTAAAATCGTAATTACTAACTTATTTTGTATAAACAATGACATTCTACATATTCTCGGAAATCCCTAGAATAGATAGATTACAAAAAAATAGCTATTTATGTAAGTTGCGAAATTAACAAGAAAAAAAAAATTAATTGACAGAAATGTTGAAGCAATAAGTATTCGCACAACTGTTTAATTTTTAAAACTTGATGTAAAAAAAAAGAAATTTACATCAATTTACAAATATGTAATACTTCCTTCGTGGGATTTCCTTTTGATTTTATAATTATTATAACTCTTTTAAGCATTAAATTAACTAAATTATTAGTTGTTCGAAGTGGGATCTTTACTGGAAATTTGATGTTTTCTAATTCATACGGAGCAATAAACTAATGTGTTTACGTTACAAATTCTACTGTAAATGGTTCGTCATAAGAATCGCACAAATACTTATTGCTTCTATACTTTTACCCACTTTTCGCATTTTTTTGTTAATTTCACAAATTATATTAACTAGTAAATTTTGTGTGGACTATATCTATCTTAGAGACTTACGAGAATATGTAAAATATGTAAATATCATTGATTAACAAACGTACACGTAACGTCTTTGCAAACGTACCTACAAAAATTGAACCCAAACAGAAATTTATTTTACTCTGCAAATATTATTATAGGAATTTTACTTTCAATATTTTATTATACTATTGCATAATGTATTTTGTAGTTTCTTGTACATTTATATTTCCTACGAATGCTATGAAAGTAAATGTTGTTTGGATTCTATCTATCTTAGAGACTTTCGAGAATATGTAGAATATCATTGATTATACAAAAAAAAGTTAAGAAACTACAATTTCACACAAAAGTTTTTTGGAAAATTGATCGGTTGTACGGATACATTCTACACCCACTGTACTTAATCTTTCATCACAGACAAAGTAACAAAGCGACAAAGTAAAATTCACAAAATGTTCAAATATTTCGATAAGTTACTCACCGCGTATGATACTGAAAATTTGAATAATTTAATAAAACGTTAATAGTATCCGCCTCGAAAGTGGAGGGTTAAGCGGAAGGCTTGGAAACGCAAAGGAGCATTTCTGCTTAATCTCGGCGATCGAACGTTGAAAGTGGGTTGCTAAACACCTCGAAGTAGCCGCGGTTGTCGATAAGCGTCCCGGCGCTCCTTCACGTAAACTTGGGCCGCGCCTTCGAGGAACAATTTCGCGCGATAGACGTTGCTGAAATTAGTGGCTCGAGCAGATTATCGAGTCGAGACTAATATCGTTGTCGGGAGTCTCTGTCGAGGTATCCGCAACCGCGGGGGCGTTGAAATGAAATTCAAGCTTAGCGTTAATCCTCGTTGATGGCACGTTATCGACCTTTTGAATTTTTCTCGTCTTTCCCTCCATTCTATTTTCCTGCTCGCACGAACATGACCCTTCGATAACTTGGCTCCATCGATCGGACGACGCTGTCCTCTTCGCTACGTTATCCGCCCGATACTCCGGCCACTTGAGATTTGATTATGGAAATATTTTTATCAAGCTGGCTTTTTGTATATACACATTTCTACGATTTATGGGAAAGATTCTCGGAATACCGTGTGCGTGAATTGAAGTTATTAGCACTTTATTTACCGGGAGCCTATTTATAGGCTTTTTAATTGCAGTATTTAGCTTTTCGAATTTATTTACTGTGTTGATGGTTGTCTACTTCCAATGTTCAGTTTTTGTAAACAGACTTGGCTTTCGATGTACCTAGTACTAGTATGAAGGAATTATTGTCAGCCTAGATTGGCATATGCTACTGTAGAAAATTCTTTTTTCAATTAAAGACTGTTTCTAAATAGTCCGGTAGATAAGGTGTTAGGATGTTGCGTATGAAATGTCCGATTTTTTGATCTCGATAAACTATCTTCATTTTGCTACGTCATTGCGGTGGGAGATGTTACTTGTGATATATCAATTCGAAAAGTGAAATTTGTTACTTTTAAAACGCTATTCGTTTGTTTATAAAACAATGTTCATATAGCATATTCAACAGTCGAAGTATGTGGGGTAGAGATAAGGAGGAGAAATTCGTATGGAGTTAAAACTGAAAAGCGTCCGCTTATGGATATACAATATCCTCTCTTGAAACATGGTCAGGCGCAGCGTTGTTTTCGCTCTACGTACAATCAGAGCTTAGCTGAATTAGACAACCTGAAATATGCCGAATTGAATACTATTGTATACTTTAATTTATATCACTCTCACAGTTCGTGCGCCTTCAAATTTGTCCTCTCAATATTCCAGCACCATCTGAAACGACAGCCAACAGACACTTTTCTACAGACGGAGTTTGTATGCCTTATTCTCTACTACTCTCTATAAGTCGAAGAGAACAATGAATAACAGAGAAATTCGAATAATCGTACCGTATAAGTTCAAGCTTTTAGACATAATGTGGCTGTGTTAAATCGAAACATAAATAAGGTGTGAGATCGATAGAAACCAAAAAATCAAGTAAATAACATAATGTAATTCTCAAACTAATTAATATTCCTTTATTGTGAACATAACATAACTGATCGGTTCAAATTATTTTGTGAACATACCTGATTACTTCGAGTGATTTCGAGCAATTGTCACGAAACTATTCGATACAGCCTGTGTACAATTGTACATACACACATAAGGTGACGCTCTTTGGTAATTTAAAATACCACGCTCCAACTTACAATTTATTCTGTTTTACACATTTTGCCTTACACTACTTACAACTGTCTATCGTACAGTACTTATACTATATTATCCTAAAGAGGCATATGAAGAAGGCACTACAGTAATGTCTCCATAAATGCACAAATTTATCTACGATAAATGCACAGAAACCAGCCTCACCACTAAGTATATCCCTTGAGGGGTCACGGAGTTCGATCGCCGGGCAGGGTAACATGATCCGGGATCGGATCTCACGGTGAGACAATTTAATGCAACGGTAAAACTTTTTTACTTATTACTTTTTTGTTGTAAAACCTTTACCATCATATTCCTGACATTTTTCTGATTAAAATGAGACCAAACAGGACGTAATTCGCAACATATTTACTCGTAACAACCGTTCATGTATCATATATCGTACAACACTAACATAAAAAAAGATGGATGGTAAATATCGTCCGAATTATATCGTGTTTGGTCTCATTTTAATCAGAAAAATCTCAGGGATATGATGGTAAACGTTTTACATCAAAACAATTAATAATAAAAAAGTTTCATCGTTCGATTAAATTGTCTCACCGACATACCCTGGTGTTTTCGCCCCATCTTTTTCTTTATTCGTTGTTCTTTTCTACGTTCGAAACTCGTCGGCAAACATCATACGAACTCTACGATCTTGTGCGGTCCCGAGCTTGTGCATTTATGAAGACATTACTGTATATGCGAAAGCCACTATAATGGCGTTCAGTAGCTAAAAGGTTAAAAGTTCCCAGTAACGAATGAAATAAACAGTTTACCGAATTCATTCGTTGAATAATATGTAGAACGTGCATATATTCGGATCATAAAATTTGACCTCAGATAATATACGAACTCTACGATAACCGCACAAGGTCAGTCCTGAGCTTGTGCATTTACGGAGACATTACTGTATTAAACAACGAAAACATGCCATTCGTTCGTCAAATTTCATTTTGGCAGTATAACCTTTGAGAACGAACCACGTTGTCGATCAGAGACCACCAACGATAACTATGATTTAAAGAAGAAAGATGTACATTTTTACAAAAGTAGAATAAATGCACTCATGCATCGTTGAGAAAAGTACACGGAATCTGTTGGTATTCATTTGCTAGATAAAGTTAATGCGTAACAAAAACGTAGATGTTCAAATCTTCTCTACTAAATGGGACATTTCATATGCAACAACCTAATATGTTTGTCACGCGATCCTCTTGTAGGGTGCACATCGATCTTGGATCGATTGGATTTATTGTGAAATTGGCCCATGTCTTTAAACCATATTTACTATTAGCAGAAATGAAAGGCGTTCATTTTTACCTTTTTTTGTCACAGAATTTCATTTTAATGCGTTTTAACACTATTCCTACCGTGGTCTTATCTAGCCCTCAAGGGCTGTAATTGTGATGGTCGTAGCTGCAGTAGGGAAGACCGGGACACCCGTTGTTCCCGATGGTGTTATCTTGAAAATTAAGAGATAGCGATATCGTTCAAGTTTAGCTCCATGCATGAATCGATTACGCCACTGTAACTATCATTTCTCTAGCATTCACCCAAACGACTGTATTGTTCTCTATTAATCGCTACTTTTTGGTCTATTTGGATTATCTAACGTTAATTATTCCGTCCTTATGGATCAAACGTCATTTAAGAACATGAGCTAACAACATTTATAAGATTATTTTAATGTATAACGAATAGTAAATCAAATTTTGTCATTAGAAAATTTCACAAATTTCGATAGAATAATAGATATACACTTAAAACTTTAAAATATAAATAGTGAAAAGTATAACTGCACTATTTCCCAATCTTTTAGCCTCGGTCCGAAAATTTGATTGTGACCTTGGTTGTAAATAAAACGTAACCAAAATATATCGTATTTATTACATTCAATCCGACTCGAAGTTTTCACCACAGAATAACAAATTTTTTTTGAAGAATGACTTAGTCTTGTAGGTAGTATCGTAAAATATTCTTCTCTTTTTGACTTATGACTTTTTTGCAAGCGTCTCCATAAAGTTTTCATAGGCACGAGAAGGATTTCTAGGGGTGGTTCTGAAATAATAATTTATGACTATACAGTCTTAGCTCCCCCGTCGCGTTTATGAAAGCCACTATGTTTGTTCCACCACGTATATTTCTACGTCTCGTGATCCAGTCACTGAAGATTCCCGAGAAAGAGGAAACATTAAGATGCAGTAGTAAAAAAAGAATTTCTTACAAGAGACATGCGCCAATATGAATTCAAACAATCCTGAAAAATTGTGTACAACTAGAGTAGGTTGCCAGTAACGAAAAACTATTTTTTGTTCGTGCGGAACTTTAGTCTGAGGAGCTGAAACCATCCTTTGGAAAAAATCTGACACTTTCTTTCTCAACGAATAACTTTAGAGCGATGAAAGATATCGAAACAAGTGTACATAAAATACAGTCGTTTTTCAGATCTACAAAACAACATATCAAGAATTAAAAGGGATTTATATTTTATAAATTACTCCCTCCATCCACATTTAAAGTTGAGTTTCTGCACTTGTTAATTCTTTCGCAAAAGCACTTCAGTTTAATCTGCTTTCATATCTAAAAATAATTTATTTCTTACATGTTTTAAAATAAATTGTTTTTAGATATGATGGCAGGTTAAACGGAAAAGTTGTGTTGTAAAAACTTGCTAAAGTCGAAGCTCCACTTTAAATGTAACAGATGGGAGTAATTTGTAAAACACAAATTTTATGAAAATTCTTGATATACCGTTTTGTAGATCCAAAGAAGCGATTGAATTTTTATGTGAGCTTTCTTTCGATATTTTTCACCATTCTAAAATTATACGTTGCGAAAGAAAATGTTACATTTTTGCAAAGGGTGGTTGCACCCCTTCAAACCAAAATTCCGCATGAATAAACAATGGTTTCATGTTTCTAACGGTCTACTCTTCTTCTACATCATTTTCAGAATTATTTTTAAATTTTCAGATCGCTGATGTCCCTCTTTAGCGGTAATGTAAAACAAACAAACTTGCTGTTCTCTCGCCCAATTAACTTTGCAATTCTAATAAATTCGAAACAGAAATTTAATCAAACGTAAAATACGTGGTATCATGACAGAAGTTATTGTTAGAAATCAGTAGGTAGGAAAAGATGATGACAACAGGCCGACAATGAGATGCAGCCCCAAGGTTAATACACTATAAAGGTTTTATTTCAATTACAAAACTACAACGTGCCTCATGGCGGTCACATACACACACAGACACAGGAGTTCTACAGAGCAAGCGAAGACAGAAAACAAAAGACACACACGCAATGCTCACTGTATTCATTGACACTCTCTCAACAGTTATAAAGTGAAAAACATTTCGATAATAAACTTTACGCTTGGACAATCATGAATCACTTTAGTTCTGACTGCAAAAACAATTGCAGAGCAATCACTGGCCAACATTTCTCTGGACGGCTTTCCAATTGTCAAAGATGTAAAAGTATAAGTATTTATGCCTTTCGCTTCCGCATCATAAACAGACTCCCGTAATGCTGAAACGTTATACGGTTGCCCCCGGCTGGAAGAAACTCAATCGGGTCCGCTCGATTTCATATAACAGGGAAGGTAGCGTTTCTATTCAACGAATAGACCCCTCTTTTTTTTTTTTATCTTGGGGTGGACCGAGTCTCGCACGTGCCGCCTGACGAGAAGAGCGAATGGGATTTGCCGAAAGCGAGGGCGACAAAGTAACGGGGAAAGAGTATGGTTGAGAGTATGGGATTACAAAGAGGCTTGCAATTAGGGACACCAGTGACTTACGATTACGAATGTTTTGGTGAAGTCGTATTATACCATATTCATAATGTTTACGTACATGGGATTACAAAGAGGTTTGCAATTAGGGACACCAGTGACTTACGATTACGAATGTTTTGGAGAAGTCGTATTATACCATATTCATAATGTTTACGTACATTTGTTTTCATTTAAATACTGTCAGATTTTTCATTGAAATTTATTAGAAAAATGAATCTCGTGAGAAAGGAAATCTTGTTTCTTCCAGTGTATTTTTTGGAACGGCTCACTCTGTTTATAAAAGGCCACACACACATAGGATTTTAGTCACGGATGCTTTAAGCTTAAGCTATCGGCTCTGTACGCTTTCGTTAGCGGTTCGGTTCTCCTTGAGAAAGAGCTTGAGGAAGGAATGCCAACTCTAATGTGTATTTAATGTAAATGATATAAAAAGAATTACAATCTGAGGATTTATTTATTAGACCTATTTTCTAACAAATACGACTTTATACATAAAAATATTGGAAAGTTCGTGCGTTTTATGAGTTTCATCTGAGAGTCGCCTCTCGAGTACAAAGGGTTAATTTAACTATTGTCAGAAATTAATATTTAATTGGTACATTCAATAGATATTAAAATATTGACAAATTTCTTACGATTAATGTCTCGAATGAATACTTATTCTGAACCGTAATTGTTATTAATGCTTAATCGAACAATCAATGATGCTCTATGTATCACAAATGTTTAATTATATCGGGGACATTAAGTTTTAATTGTTCCAATCAATAGATATTAAAATATAGAAAAATATCGCACGATTATTTATTTAAATTTTATTCTTAACTTTTCATGTTCGGACATATTACTTTCTCGAAAAACATTGTTTATATAAACAATATTTGTTTAAGCAATGACCGAGAATACGACTTAGCAGTAGATGCTTTTTCTAAAAATGTTCACAATCATTACTAACCAATAAGTTTGTGATTTCAATCACTAACCAATTACGTTTCTTTTGAGTACCTTCGTGTGTGGACGACCTAATAGTTTCCGAAATAGACCACACGAAATTGGACCACATAAGTTTTATAACGGAACATATTTATTCTGTTACTTCCCACCCATTTCATCGCCTCACAACATTTTTCACCATGTAACGGTACATGAATTTCGGCTGTTCGAAAATAAAAAGATTTTCAATCTTAAAAATGGTTTAATTCACGGGAAAAGTGAGCCGTCCCCAAAGGGTTGAAAGTATTATTGGATTATGGGATTCGTAAAAGAAGAAATTCACAGTCTTTAAATACGTTATATCAAATCTTTTATTGTTAGGACACGGAAGGACGTCTTTTCGCTACAAGATTCGAACTGAGAGTGAGAGCTTTTTCCAAAGCGCATAGGAAAACCGGCGCCTACGTTAGAGAAGAAAAATACGGCTTGGGTCTGCGCCACATGTTTTTCACACTGCCCTCTTGAGCACAAATACTGTCAGAGGCCCAACTACAAAGGCAGCAGAAATGAAACTTTCACTTTTGAGAAACGCGGTGTCCCTCAGATCTAAATTTATTTTTGTTACGTTTATTATTAAATAAACCAACAAGTACAGGGTGCGGCAGAAGTAACTCCCACATTTTAAAAAACGATTGTAAAAAAATGGTACGAGATAACACTAGAAACTTTTTATTTCTTAAATCTAGATAGAAGAAAGTTTTTTTTAGTTTATGTTTTAAAAATTATGTCGCCGAAATGGTGGCCTTTTGGAGTAAAGGAGGCCATCCAAGAGGAAATTAAAAGAATTTCGCCCGAAATGCTAGCGAGAGTGATGGAAAACTTTCAAGAACGACTCCAAATGTGTATCGCCCGTAAAGGCCACCATTTGGACGACATAATTTTTAAAACATAAAGTAAAAAGAACTTTTTTTTATCTAGATTTAAGAAATAAAAAGTATCTGGTATTATCTCGTACCACTTTTTTTCAATCGTTTTTTGAAATGTGGGAGTTATTTCTGCCGCACCCTGTATTTCTGAATTATGTCTCTTTGTACTTGCTCTACACTGTGTTACTCCGTCAATCGAACGCAACGACGTTTGCTCGATTTTCCTATGATAGTTGTAACTCGGACTGGTTCTTGTCTATGCGGCTGGAAGAGATACGGCACGACCCGATCTCTCGAGTAATCCCTCGATGGTATACGCGGAGGTAAGCATCTCCGAGGTCATCGCATCGCCTGGGATAAGCGTGGGAGACTTTCCCGTCTCCCCTCCTTTTTCCGGAAGGGAGAAAACTCGACTCCCGGAGCCAAGTCGATAAGCCGTGAAAACTAACTTCCCCGATCTTCATCCTTCTCCGCGGAGAAAACTAACTCGCTCCGAGAGAATCTTCTCTCTGGCTTGGCAACCGAGCGTAATCTCGCAATCTTCCGCAGTCTGATTTCGCTGTCGGACAGAAGCCGAGGGACGGTCGATCGAGTCGGGGCGACGAGAAGGGTCGCGCCGTTTGAGGGCACGCGGCCTCTGGACGAGAATTATGATCTATCTGTTGCCGGCGCAAATTAGTTGCAGGCCTCGACGACGCTGGAAATTATTTTATTGCCCGTGACGTTAACCAGGGCGATTCGTGTGCCGTTAACAACCGTATTTAACTCTAGTGGATGGCTCTTGGAATTTCCTGGGATCAATTCATTTTTTTATACGCTTTTATTCGACAGTGCGACTACCGGTCCATTCAGAAAAAGTCTACCACTTAAAAGATTTTTTACGATGTATTTCTAGGTCCATATTTTTGTTTTATGAGTGCAATGATGCATATGCATTCGATAATTGCATTATTTTTGTAACGAGAATACAATACTGGAATCAATTAATTTTTTTATATGCTTTTATTCGACATCGTGACTACCGGTCCATTCAGAAAAAGTCTACCACATAAAAGATTTTTTACGATATATTTCTAGGTCCATATTTTTTGTATAAGAACAATAATTAAGAACAATGATGCATGTGTATTCGATAATTGCGTTATTTTTGTAATAAAAATACATATTTTTGTTCTAAATATTGGATCCTTTCGTCATTCTACTAACAAAATTATCAGGGTAAAGTGGTGAAAAACTTATTAGTTTGCAAGGATATTTTAGCCCTTTAAGCTATAACAACGTGTGAGACTCGTGGTATAGAATTCGAGTCGAACACGTCATATGAAAAGGCACAAGGAATTTTATATCCAATTATGGCATGCACGATCCTACAGCAAATTTTATAGGCCAATGGGTTAAATAGTAATCTTTATTAAAGAAGATGCTCAAACGCTTCTCCGTTACAATATTCTACACATTTTATACAAAACTATTTTATAGGGTGTTTCCTACTTTTCCGGCAAGATTGTAGAAGCATGATCTATAAGTGAAAACAAGAAAAAAATGTTATATGAAGTTTGTTTGAATATAAACACTTTGTTACGATATCATAAGGAAATATTAAATGTAGCTTGAATAGGTGTGGAATAGCAGATTTAACCCTTTATTTACTGGCAGGACTTATAAGTCCCGTCAATTTTCTCATGGTACTGTATTAATTAAACGCTTTGAGACCTATTCACGTTTCAAGTTCACTTCTATGAAGGTCGTTTCTAATCGTTGAATGGTAGAACAAGTTTGTTTTTCTTTTGGAAGCTTGTTAGAGACAACTCTATAAGATGATACAAGACCAAGATGGACGCCTAAATTTTAAAAACTTTTGAGAGATGTAGTAAATAAAGGGTTAAAGCTGAATAATATGGAAGATTGATTGCGTTTAGTGTGCTTATACAGGCTCAGTTGAAACGTTCGTCGAAATTTTTCTAAAAAACTTCTATTTAATAGTATTTATAAAGTGAAATAAATAATACTATTTTAAAACCAAATAATCTGGATATAATTGAATCCTATTACCAAACAGATAGAACATAAAACGAAGTCAAAGTTAACTATTTTGTTGAAAACGTTTCAATTGACCTCAGTCTCCCCTATACAGGGTGTTTCCTACTTTTCCGGCAAGATTGTAGGAGTACAATCTACAAGTGAAGAGAAGAAGAAAATGTTACATGAAATTTGTTTATAAACGCTTTGTTACAATATTATAGGCAAATATCGAATGTAGCCTGAATAGGTGCAGAACAGCAGATTAAATCTGAATAATATGAAAGGTTGATTGTGTTTACTGTACCTATACTTACAAGATATTTCTTAACGTACGAGGATCCTTTTTAAATCATCATTTCAAAATGACCACCTTCTGCATTGATACAAACTTGACATCGATGCAATATGGAATGTCTTACATTTTGAATTTCCTGACGATTTTGCTACATCTCAGCAATTGAATTAGTAATTCATTGAGTTAATTCTTCACGTGTACTTACTGCTGTACTGTACACCTCCTGTTTTAGCATTTCCCATAAGTAGAAGTCAAGCAGTTTTAGGGTTCCCCATAACAAGAAGTCACATTCAATATTTGCTTATATTATCGTAACAAAACGTTTATAAACAAACTTAATATAACATTTTTTTCTTGTTTTCACTTGTAGATCATGCACCTACAATCTTGTCGGAAAAGTAGGAAACACCCTGTATAATCCTCGGATAACTCCTCAAATTGGTCCACGCTTCTAATTTTCGAATATTTAAAAAAACGAGAATTTAAATTCAAATTTCTTTGGAATAAGTAACGCAAAAAGACCTGGTTTATCAAAGAAAAGTAGGAAACACCCTGTATAATCCTTGGATAACTCCTCAAATTGTTCCACGCTTCTAATTTTCGAATATTTAAAAAAACCAAAATTTAAATTCAAATTTGTTTTGGATAAGTAACGCACAAAGACCTGGTTTATTTTGTACTCTTAATTCGAAATTTGTCCCCAGATAAGAATTTCATCCGTTTCTGTCCGAAATCACGTTCGACAGGGACGTTGAAATAATTTCGATTCGATTTTGCGCAGAGTCTACGGCAAACACCGATTGAACCGTCGAGAAAAGCTGCTGACACCACGGGGCGCGGGATTGAATTTGCACCGAGGATGTTGGATTTGATTAATCGAAAACGGCACCTAGCCTCGTTCGTAAACAGTCCTAATTGCAAGGCAATCTAGGAACAGCGCGTTTCCCTGGATGGGGATGATTATCCGTAGAATGAATTTCAGTCTGGAGAAGGAGCCGAGGCACGTTTGTTAACTGCGTTTCGTACGAAGTTGAATCGATCGGTTCGTTTGCAAAGATAATTGATGATTCGGTAATTGGTGAATTTAACGGTCTAGTTGAAAAATTTCCTCCTTTACCCTCTTCTGCGTTCTCTGATTGGCAGAATCTGGCTCGTTGGTTTAGTTCTCGGCTCTGCCGCTGTCAAAGCATTCTTGCTTGATCTCGTTTTGATCACCGATCGAGCGACGAACACGTGGAAATCACCGTCGATCCTCGAATCGAATTAGTTCGGACTGCAATTCCTTTCAAAGGAATATTCTAGTCTAGACGAGACCTTTTTCGAGCTGATCCTTGGGAGTCAAAATACTCGTTAATCATTGAAAAAATTCTAGTCTGAATTGAAAAATTACAAGCACAAAGAGAAGTTTAATTGTTGAATTTTTCAGAGCTGTCGTTTATTTTAAATCGTTATGATTAAGTATTAAACAATTCAGTATTAAATGTTGAGATCGATTTAAAATTACATGGATCATTGCCTAGAAGTATTACTTTATTCTTCAAAAAAGAAGCGCTTATTTTTAAATTTTTCAAATCGCTGTAGAATGATTAGCATGATCTTATTATGACTTAATGTTTTTAAAGATTCATAACCATATGTTTTTGATAACTAAATTATTAAACATTAACGTGTATGATACCGAATATGTGCTGCTTATCCGATATAAAAAAGCGCCCTCTATGCATGTTTTGAAGATGCTTACAATTAGTCTCGTTTTTCATGTCTTTTGTCTCGTGTCACGTTGTGCAGCTTACAGACTTATCATCGAAGTGCTATCGCTTAAAATTAACGTTTTTATAAATACAGGAATTAAAATTATATACATATGTAAGTCTCAAATTCTGCGACTTCTAAGGATTTTAGAATTAATGGGTTTATCAACAAATGTTTGATGCAGTAGCTGTTTAAAAACAATATGTACAAGTTAATAATATACAATCCTTAACGTTTAAAATAAGTCATGCTTAAATCTACCTGAATCAATACAATAGTCGATAGCTAAACCTTATTTATGTTCTCACTTGTCACACGATGTGAACGGCTCGAAGTCTCGTTTGACACTCGCTCTCGTTAGCAACCTACCACTAAGCCTAGCTTGACTACACTCAAGCTTACACATATAAATGACATCAATTCCTAACGTTAACGTTAACGAAATTAGCATTAGTCGATTATCCTTGCTAATTTATCATCACGTACATTATAAGTTTACTGTTTTCTCTTCGAGAGTACTAATTGATTACAGAACTACGTGCAATGGCAGACAAAATTATTACACGATAAATCATCTCGTTTGTGACAGAATCAGGTGTCGTGGAAGCGAATAATTACACACTCGTTAGGAATTAAATTTGTACGTACATAATCGTATGTTATATTTACCAATCGTTCTTCAATTAATGTTTTAATAAATCTTATGAATTACAATTTTTGGATTTCACGCGCAACGAGTGAATTGAAAAATTATTGTGGGATCTACCATAAGTGAAGTTCATATTTAAAACATTTAAAATAATATTACAAAAATATTTTAAGTAGAGAATATAGTGCCATATTTACTGGACTGATAAATGAGAAAATAATTAAGATAAAAATTTGAAATTTCTAGAGCTTGTTCCTATTATTACAAGTAATAACTAGACTGCGGATCTTTATGTTTTTATAGAAAATTTGAATGTGTAAGAACCTACAAAATACAAGCAATATGCAAGAATATAAAAAAGACTGAAAGGAAAGTTCATGTTATGATATTTGCAGAATAAAATAAATTCCTATTTAGGTTCAATTTTTGTAGGGACGTTCTCGAAAATTTTATTTTGTATAAATATCCGCAGTCTAGTAATAATTCTGCCAAATTAAAATCGTTTCATCAACTTTTATCGGAGTTATACAAAAAATATAACCGATTAAGGAAATTCCATGGATGAGAATGCGTAACATAGATTTCAAACGTCATTGGTATGAATACCACCCTAATATACATGGATAATTATTTTGTCTGCCATTGCACGTGGTTCCGTAATCAGTCCTGGAAAACAGTAAACGTTTACTGTACACGAAGATAAATTAGCAATGAAAACCGACCAACGCTAATATTAACATAGAAAGCGCGTGGGTTGAAACTATCGTATCAAACTTGCTCGCCACGGCTACCACTGTGCAACTCTATTTATATCCAACGCCAATATACATCAATCCCGCTTTCAAAGCGCGCAATAATTAAAAAATTGATTTCTTGGACCCTCCGGATCGGACTATCTCCTCAATTCGAGAAGAAGGGAGGCGGGACTCGCAACGGAAGTTCTTTTTCTGTCAAGCTAATGCGTGATTACGCTCGGCAGAGTCGAGAAGGTGGGACGTTATTAGCATCTGCGGTGATCGTAGTTGGCAATGTCGAAGCACGCAATCGCGTTGCCACCGTTGCTTGTCTGTATACATAACTAGATAGATGACCTATCCCCTATTACCTGCATTCAATTATCGCGTCGTGTTACCACGCGTACACCAACCGACGTCGATGACGTTTGCGAGTCCTCTGCAGAGATGGGCAAAATCCGATTCGAGTAATGGCCGACGAATGTCAAACAACGGACAGAAATTTGTTCCTGACGATTAATCGACTGCACTCTTGCTCGGATACGTTTTTATTCCCTCGACGCGTGAGGGTTAATTCATAATAAAATGGAATGGATGTGATTGAACAGTGTTTCTCAATCGTTTTACTCTCGTGGCACCTTTACGAAAAACTGAAACTTTATGGCACAGTCTATGAAGCAATGGAAGAAGAGATTTTTAAATTAAATAGTCAGTATTATATTATGTTGTTATTATTATTTATCTTTTACTGCCGTGATTATTAACATTTCCTTTTCCTTATATTTTTGTACTACATTCATTTGTATAATATAAACTTTACAACTATGGTTATACCGTCAGTGTAAGAAGTATTCGTACAGCAACCAATTTAAAATAAATGGTTCATGTACGAATACTTATTACATTGACTGTACATTATCCTTTTACACTAAGCAACTCACATATACACGCCTACCCAGACACGCAAAACCTAGCTACCAACTAAAGGAAGCCATTATCCCTATAACAAAATAAATATTGGAGTGTTCGGAAAGTTTGTGTCGATTTTTTGGTAGGTGTTATTGGAACAGGTCTAAATATATCGGAATACTTTGAAAACAAATAACACGTGCACATCTTCCGTGGATTTATTTAATGGAAGATTTTAACAAAACTTCACTTGATTGTTGTTTGATTTATTTAAATTAGTCGTGAAAATTTATATGAGCCTAACACCTTATTTCTATGTAACACCTTGTTTCTATGGAACTTATTTTTGTTGAATTTAAACTAGTACTTACTTTTGCAACTTCGTCAAATTCACGAATCCTATGCAGATTTATTTTCTGTAACATTTCATCTTCAGAATTAGTTTATTTGATATCATAGCGAAAAGTTCTGTCACTCATATATGGGTGACGTGACAATCAACGTGTTAAATATGTATCATATTAGCCTATTTTGATTTTAATTGACTACCCCAGTTTTACGATTAATGATATCAAAGTTTTGTAATTTTAACACAGACCCTTATAGAACCTACAGGTTATTACGTGGATTTTTTCATTTTAAATCAAAGTGCAATTTAGAAAGTTGCTGAAACTTTGATATGTTATAAGAACCGATATTATAAACCATTTAAAAAAAAGTTACAATTATTGACCATGTAGTTACTGAGATATGATTTATTAAAATCTGAAACTTAACGTAGAAAAAATGTAAAGGAATAGTCAGCGTTGTTGCCACAATTATTTCTCGAGTATTACAAATGTATTTATATATTGATGATATGTCATTAGTTTTGCTATACAGTACTGTCTCAAAATAAGAAATTCCGTCGGGACCAGCGAGTTGCTTACTTCGAGACAATACTGTATCAAGTCTTATTTCAGACAGAGAACATAGAAAATTGAAGTAAAATATTTACTTTTCTTTTAGGTATATTTGGATATTCATCACTGACTGATATCCAAAAAGTATCTAAATATAATTTTAAATGTTAGATTCTTAATGTCCGATAAAACAAAAGGGAAATCAGTTCTTTCTCTTCTAATAAGGTTGCTACTTTGGTAATAAGGTTAAATTGTATTTTAAAAATAGGTGAGGATAAACTAAAAATAAGAAATTAAACCATCAGATCAGAATAATTAAATTTCTATATTCGATAAAATAATAATTAACCTTTTCCATCCAATTTTTGTTCACGTTCTCTTTGCTAAATGTTTTCTTTCCTCTGACTTCTTTTAGTTTTGGCGCCGACTTCATCTTCTTTCAAATATGAAGACTTTGTGCGATACTTCGACAAACTTTTCGAAGCATTTAAATTGCACTCGTTTTTTATATCGTTTACAGACTTCGTAGAGTTGGAAGCTGCGCGAAGCAATTTACCCTCGTCTCATGGCAAAAGCTTCTTGGGCCGTCCTGCACGCTTCTTTCCACCATAATTTCGACGTTTGGTAAGAAAGTCTGCAACAGCACTCTTCGCGCGTCCAAGCTTTTTTTTTTCGCAGTGTATGTGTGTGTAGATTCTGTTCCTTCAACCCGAAAGGTTTCGGTAATTGCTTTTTCTTATTCGGGAAAATTACTTTCCAACGATGCATTTCATTTGTATGACTATCGTAAACAACAATAGTAATTATTAACTTTAGATAAAAGAAGTGAAGTGTAGAACGAACTAAAAGTATTTGCTGATAACACTGTCCAACACGATTTTCTTTCCGCGATATCCACTAGGTGATTCTTATAGGGCTCCTCGTCCTAAATACGAATCTGAAAGTGAAATTGCTCCATCACCCTTAGTTTTCGAGAAATACAAGATTTTGTAAAAACGGTCGATTTTTAGAGAAAACGTAGTACTACTTGAAAACTACGAACGCTAAAAAGTTCTATTTAGTCTTAAAAGATAGAGGAGTGTTTTCTGAATATGAACACATATTCCTTTAGAATTATCTGCTCCTTTGAATGCCTCTAAATGAACAGCGAATTTCAAAAAGGTGATGATGCGTGAATTTTTTACGAAATACTTTTGTATTTTAATGAAGAGTTATCGACCTAAGTCGATTGTACACTACGTTATCGGATTCTGCAAACATGAACTGAAGAGAAAACCACCCGCGGCAAATGTTGGAACGGTTTCTAATCCATACAGTTTGACAAAATGTCAACTCGGAACGCATGAACGGTGTTTTGCCGCTGCACAGCCATTGCTCTATTCGTCAATGTGGGACGAATTTTAACGAAGTTACGAGAATTTGATGGTTATTATTCAAGCACGTGGCGACGATTGTGCAGAACGCATGACGACGGCCGTGATTCACTGATATAAAGCGAGCGGAGCCTGCGCGCCGGCAAACAGAATTCGTGCGTTCTAAATTAATATTTTCTGGATCTGTACGAACTAGAAAACGTTCCAACATTTACCGCGTGTGGTTTTTTCTTCAGAAATGTTTGCAGAATCCTATAATGCATAGTAAATTCGACCTAGACGTATAACTTTCTATAAAAATACAAAAGTATTTCGTGAAAAGTACTCGCGTTACCAAATTTTTTAACTTCGGTGTTCATTTACAGGCATTCAAAAGAGCATATAATTCTAAAGGAATATGTCTTCATGTTTAGAAAACACTCCTCTATCTTCTAAGACTAAATAGAACTTTCTAGCGTTCGTAGTTTTCAAATAGTACTACGTTTTCTCTAAAAATTGACCGTTTTTGCAAAATCTCGTATTTCTCGAAAACTAAGGGTGATGGAGCAATTTCACTTTCAGATTCGTATTTAGGACGAGGAACCCTATAAGAATCACCTAGTGGATATCGCGGAATTTAAAAAAAGTTTAAATTTGTTGGACAGTGTAATATAATAAAAATGTTGAAGGTTGGTACATTTATTAAATGCGTAACAATTAACATTCTGGTGGTTAAATTTATTGCATGGATTACGTCAGGACTGAACACAACGGTTTCAGTTCATAGCGAGCACACAAACTAAAACAGTCGCGGGCTCTTTCGTTCATTTATCACAATCATTTGTCTTGATTGACTTTTTTCTCAGTATGGATCGATTCAAAATGAAAGTTTGCTGTAATTTAGATGTAATTTAGAAAAAGTCTACAATTCAGAAAGCGATTTTGTACATTAGTATACAGACTCTACCCGTCATATTTGTATTTATCACGTATGCTTCAGAATCATCAGTTTATCATCGTGATTTCGATAAGCAGCTTATTGGCAATATTGCTTCAGGTATAATTTAGTGCAGAGCTGTAAATTCTTAATTACCGTTACGTAATGATTACTTTGACCAAGTAATTAAATAATTGTCATTACAATTACTCTGTCGCATGTAATGGTATTTGGAATTACTTAACTACTACCAATAATTCAATTACGTTTTAATAATTACATATAACACCCGAGAAAGTAATTAAAAGGTAATTACAGCTACTTTTTGAATTACTTTAAAGTAATCGCAAGTACATGGACAGCAATTGTTAAAAGTAATGATTACCATGAGATGCACAAAGTTTAGTATTATGCACGATTCAATTGAAACAGAGTAATGTTTATGATGTCAGGTTGGGCTAAAATTATTTTTCAATACTACATATGTCATTTATGCAAATGCGTTGGTATTTTTTAATTCATTGTACAATGGAAATGTCTATCATCTGGAATGTTGTGGCTCTTGATCAGCGTATTTCTTAGCTTCTTAGTGTTCATCCTCGTGAGAAGGCAAGCGTTGTATTTATAAAAAGATCTGTGTATTGCAGTGAATAAAAAATAAGAAAGTATTTTATATTTTACTTTCAATGTACTATATATACGTACATGATATAAGTAATATCTTAATTGTTCTTTATAAGATTTTGTAGCAAAACCTACCTATATTTAATTATTTAATTATTTGTTTCGCAGATTAAGACATATGAAATGTCAGAATCAGACATAGAAGATAATATAAGTATAATTCCTGTTGATTTGTCGTCTAGCTCTGCTAATACCAGTTCCAATTTAAAAAACTCGAATGCTATCGAATACACTATAATTATTTCATAATGTTACTAGCTTGTAACTAACTGATAATGGAAATCACAAGTTCATACAGCCAACTAATAACTAATTCAAGTTGAGTACGAATGTGCAGTGTTATGTAGACCAGCGTTTCTCGACCGCCGGGCCGCGAGAGGAGATTTGATATTGTTTTGTATGTATATACATATATGTGGAGCAATAATTTGTATGATTATATCATAATTAATAGTTATTAATACGTATGTCATTCATAATACTGTTGCGCCGGGGTGTCGCACAACGCGGGGAAGGCATTTCCGAACACTAGTTTCTTTAATAACAATAATTCCAAACACTATATCTTTAAATAACGATAATTCAGAATATATTTATTTGCAATAATAACTTAATAAACTTAGTAAACTTTAAGATGTATTTAAGGCGTCTGTTCGGTCGTAAGTCTCGCACCGAACTCTCTTTTCAAATATCTCCCGGCTCTAAGCAACCGGAAGAACGAACACTCGTTTCCGCTCGTTCATAGGATCATCTTCGTATTGCGTGGCATCTTCATGCCGTCGCAACAATTCTTATATACACAGGGCGTCCCAAAAATGTTGGAGGTCCTTGAAAGTGGTAATTCGGGGGGTGATTTGAAACAACTTTTTCCTTAGTGAAAATGTTTTCCGAGGCTTGGTTAAGGAGATATTAACAGAAAAACCCGACCAATCAGAGCGCGAGTATGCCACCGGAGCGCCCGCAGTAGTATAGGTCCGCCCTAGTCGGCCGCGCTCGGAAGCTACTGCGAATATGCCGGTGGAGAGCCCGCAGTAGAATAAGGTACGCGCTAGACAGCCGCGGTAGCATTGGCTACGCTCTCGGTCGCCACGCTTAAATTGGTCGGGGTTTTCTGTTAACCCTTTGCACTCGAGGCCTTTTGTAGGAGAGAATGATGACGAGGTTGAAATAACGAATAAGTTTATTAATTCCTTCCCGTGCCATTTAGCTCGTCGAAACTCGGGCCCAAGCGGTAGGCACCGACGCGCGTTAAACAGACCAGACTGATGCTTGTAAACAATCGCAATACCCATGTATCTCGTCGCGAGTCTGACTCGCGATATTCATGTTTGGGTCAAAATCTTCGTCGCGAGTCTGACTCGCTAAACTACGGGAAGGGGTTAAAAAGAAATGGTCACGCAGCTCGCAGAACGTCCTCACTCACGCGCTTCTCGTTAGCTTCTGCTTTCTTAAACGACGCTTCACTACTTACCCCGCTTTTATTTCCCCGCCGGTGGTCGGCTTCTAATTCGTTTACAAAGATTCAAAGTAACCGCGTTCGTTCGGCTCTACGCAGTAGCTCGCACACATTCGTACCTCGCGGCACACATCTCTCTCTCTCTCTCTCTCTCTCTCTCTCTCTCTCTCTCTCTCCTACACTTTTTTTCTGGTATCTACCAGCCACTCGAGATGTTTCTTAGCCTTCTATTGCCATGAATTCTAAGCTATCTAGATTTGAGAATAAGGTCACCTTTACCTCGCCAACAATTATTTTACCGACACTTCGAGCTCGATTACATAAAGGTTGAGAAACACTGATATAGACGATTACGGCAACTAAAACGCAACTTGTGTCGCCGTGTGTACGAAAGGGTCTAAAGATGTGCAATTGGAAAGCATCCTAAGTGAACGATTATCATATCCGAGAAAGTAGAATTTATACATGTTCGTTTGTTTTTTTATTATAGTGCGAAGTCTATCACTTGAACTATAACACTTTTCAATGTACGTTTGTTTACATTAAAATGTCTTACATAGTCTTATTTACGTTACATTCTTTCACATCAATCCTTATCTTCTTACGTTATAATGCTTTACATTACTTCTTAACTTCTTGCATTACATTTCTTTCCATCTCTGTTAAGGAAGCCGAAATTCATAAATTGATAAAAAACTCGATTCGTACCGATGACCTTACCTTCCAAAAAGTGGCCACATATTACGAAATACCCTCTATTCAATTGAATTAACATTCAGTATCAAAGAAAAAGGAAAACCATACAGCAAACGATCCAACGATTTTGATTTTACAAAAAATTTACCTTTTCTCATTTAATTTTTAAACTAGATTTTATTAGAACCTAGTCCAAGAAACTCAGGACATTGAAACTGTGAAGGCTAGATTTATGACACAAACTGCATTCACCGAACACGACCGTAACACAAACGTTTGATGTTCTGTTCGTCTCGAACAGGGTCACAGAACTGTGTCGGCCGTTGTTTCGTCGTTAGCGTGACGGTTAACCGCGAGAATTATTTTAGATAGTTTGGCGCAACTTTCGTCGGTGAACTTTTCAGGCGGCCGTATAGGAAACTGAAACCGTTGCACTCGCCAGGGCTAAACGAAAAATGATTAGAGCGCGAATAGTTGGCACGGCTGAAAAGTTGGAAAAGTTACCGACGCCGTTAAAAGTTACCGCGAAGCAAACCGACAGATTCCTGTGATGGAATCAACGAAAGTATCGACTTGAGAGAGTTCGCGCCAGTCAAAGGGTGTTCTCGTCTAGCACTTTGGGAAAATTCTCTTTTATCTCCAAAAGTACGGAGACGAATTCTCGCGGGGACAAATTCCAATTTGGGGATACAATTGATCCAAGTTTGCGTTTAATAAAGGGTTTTCCAAAGGGGACTGCGGAATTTTATTTTTTAAAAACGCTGTACGCTTGTTAGCATAGTCGCGATAGACACTACTTAAGGAAGGGCGCCACGACAAAAACAATAAGCTACTTTCATTATATTGTACATATTTCATATTGAAAATGAAAAAACTTAGTTTCTTATTTCGAGTATAACTATACCTGAGAAATTCATTATACCATTATACCATTTATCCTTGTCGTATGATGCCTTAGCATCACTATTTTATTTTAAAAATTTAAGTAAAAGTTATTTTTCTATTACACAATATATGTATAATAAAAACCCTAGCAAACAGTTGTTCTATTAATCGATTGTTTTGTAAAACAAAATTATTGAATATAGCTAGGATTTTCATGTGCCCAATGTGGCTTCTCATCTTTCAACTTTAATTCTAATGGTTTGTACTTTTATTTTAAGTACAAAAAATCAGAATACATTCCATACCATTCATGTTTTATAAAAGATGCAAAATCTTACACACCCTTTTAAACAATTCTTTACATATCACATTAAATAAATCGATTTTTTAATGTATAAAATATATTGATGAATATTCCTGTTAAAATGTTTTAAATATTAAAATAAAAATTTCTGCAAAAGTGGCGCTAGGATTTTGTTTCTTGATAACGACATATGCCTGTCAGCGTAGTCGTAGTGTGCTCATTAATATAAATATACGTATAATCATATTATACAAAGTATATAAATCATATACACATGCATTCAACACAAAATCAGAAACTACGATGTAATATCTCGGATTTTGACGAAAATTGGATATGGTCCAAATTTGTAGATATAGATTTTATTTTTATTTTTTTTGCTACTCTTATATGCTAGTCTTCACTGTTACCTCGCAAAATCTCATGCTTCTCTTACTACTTTAACAGATTTTTTAATTCTCATTCTTCCAATGTAAATTACTGCGTCTTTTTGAAAGTTCCTTTATAAAGTGCGTAATATAAAAACAAGGCATTTGTTTAAAATAATTTACAAAAAATGGTTGACAAAAGTTGTTATTTAAACTGAAATTATTTTTATTTAATACTTTTATATCCTCACAAGTCTGCTGCGAAAGCTCATTTCCATCCGCTGGGTAGTTCAATGGTTACAATTTCTTGAAAAAAAAGTTAGCATTCTTCTTCATACATCTATAAAATCGACAATTTTAAAAATTTCGGAGTCTTTTTATAGACGTTCAAATATCGCTAAAAATTATATATACGATTATAATTTCTTGAAAAAAAGTTAGCACTCTTCTTCAAACGTCTATAAAATCGATAATTTTAAAAATTTCGGAGTCCTTTTATAGACGTTTAAATATCGCTAAAAACAACAACATATTCAAATTTCGTAGAAACCCAATACGTTACACCAAAAAGTATCCGATTTCGCCTGCAATGACCTGTTCCAAACAGTTTATGTTTAATTAAATAACAGAATCCTTTTCGAAAACCCTTTATATCATACGTACAGATCAAACGGGAACTTTTGTGAGTAGCTGTACGAAGCAAAACTACTCCGACCATAGAAGTTCTAATGTGTTGACTCGTATTCGCGAGCAGCGTATTGAACTTGATCCCATTCCTCGAGCGGTGTGCCAACTTTTCACGACCAGCCAGAACGTTGACGAATTCGCTCGACGACGGGACCAGAGCTTCGACGAGGATGAAGAACGACTCGCTGAATTCGTCTGAGAGGAACGACGACGAAAGGGGACACGAATCGTAGGAAGAGTATGCATCGGCGCGGGACGGACTCGGAGCGGAGAAGTAAAGATTCAAGTGGACGGTAAGAATGGTCCGACGAGAGAAGAGGGTGGAGAAAAAGAAAAGTATTCCTCGATCTTTATCCCGCTTAGCTTTCGGCCAATTACGATCTTGAATAATGAATCAAACGTTAACGAGTCTGACAACGGGCTGTCCCGTGCCGCCGTTGAAAAGCCGAACACGGAAGCGACAGAGGAAAGCGAGCGAAGCGGGAACGAAGGAAAAGAATGAAACGGGGGATGGATTTCCGTGCTTTGTTTCGCGGCTAGAACATTTTGCTTTGGGCAAACTCCTGAAAGGGTCTGTCCTCGAATTCGTACCCTCCCTTTCAGTCTCTTGTCAGCGAATCGTGCTTATTTATTCACACGTTTCGTTGCTAACACAACCCCTGTTTTCCTGCTAGCATGCGTATCCTGCCGTCCCTTCGCCACGTTGCGTTACCATTTCATGCGTTACCCTCGTCGTTTCGATCGGAACGTGCATCGAACTTGCTGGACGGGGACGGAAGTATCGTGCGTATCACTGCGCGGCAGAGATGCGCGAAATTTTTACAGCTAGGTATGACGGTCGAGTAAGGAATGAAAAGTAAACAACAGGATTTACGGTAGTCTGTCGGGTCGTATATTTTATTCGGTGGTTGTTGTACATTTTGCTCGGTGTCTCTCAGAGTTTAAGGTATTATAAATATAATACAAGGTGTGAAGTAGGGGATGATGATTTTTCAGGGTGAAACAAGCTATTACTTATTCGATTCAAATAGTTTCACATTTTGTTTAAGCAGTTCAAACAAAACTGTTTTTTTTTTTATAGTTGATTTTAAAAGTTTCAAACAGAAGATCATCAATTTAATCGCAAAGATATTGCAATTCGAAAAATAGCAAAAAAATAAGTTCACCATAACTTTTTAAAATCATAATATGAAAAAGACATTTCACACAGAAATCTAGTGGGTTTTGCGATGATAGCAGGCAACAGTTGTAGAAATGAGCATTCATTAATGTTTACTTCGATGTCTCGATGTTGCCTTCAAAAATGTCGCGTAAAAAATATATGATTTCATTTAAAAAAAAGTTATAGTAACAATAAATTTTTGCTAAAGAAATTTTGTTGAGTACTTTTTTTGCAATTTCTTGTTGATTAAATACCGACTAACTCATGTTCGCAACATTTTTTTGCCAGATTATTAAAACTGCCTCAAAAATCGTTAGACCTGATTTGTGACACCCTCTATATCCATGAAAGTAGAGTAGGTATAATAAAATAATTACAATATAAAAGTAATAATTTTCTATGCTTTTTAAGGATAATTTATTAAATCGATAGGAATTGTATTGTTCTAATGAAAAAGTAATCCTATTAACTCTGTTCAAACAAAGGGTACAGTCGGATAATAGGGTTAAATGCGCCCCTCAATCAAATTCAACTTGTAATGAATCATTTGATACCGTAAAGAAAAGAACAATGAATGCTAAAAGCCTCTATCTGAACTGGTAGGAAAATAAAAGGAAAATATCAAAAATAATTTTTTGCCCGATTTTTCCTGTATTATTAGATGAAAAATTTGAAAAAAAAATCTGAGACATGTAAGAGAAGGCGGTAACATTCTTCAGAATTTTTTCAGATTTTTTAATTGAAAATCCATGTTGTGAAAAATAAATAATGCTGATTCCGCATTGGAATCTTCAGAATGCTAAAATAATATTCTTGCAGTAAATAGATATTTTTGTTGGCTTTTGCTTGTTGCAGTAATATGTCATGTCAAAATTTCATATATTTCTTATATAATAAGTGTGTATACTATATTGAATAACCTTTCTCCGCTTGTATTTTTCCTCTCGTTGAAAAACTTATTACAAATGACTTTTTAGTTTAAATCTCTACCGTGAAAGGATTAGGAAAGATTCGAAACTAGGAATTTTCATATCGCTGCGCATATCATTCGTCGACAAAAGTTCTGGAAAGTCTTGATGGTTCCTGAAAGCCTTGATGAGTCTTGAATAGCTCGGTTCGCCGCTGCGCGAATCCCGCGCTCGATTTCGAAACGTTGCTCCTAGCGATTACCCGCAACAGCTATTCTTTCGTTGAAGCGATCCGATTGTTCGCATTGTTTTGCCGGCCAACAACATCACAATTAACTCCGACGTTAACAATGTATTCTTTGGTACATCGTGTATTTCTGGATGTCGTCGTTGCATTCCACGTTTCACCCTTTGTATTTTCAAAAGAATCACCGGAGCTAGACAATGTTTTATATATAGTCTCTTATGCTTTCTTATAAAGCGAACAGAACCGTGATATTAAGGGGCTATTATCGTCCGCTTGCAAGAAAAGAGATATTTTTTTTAAGAATTTTTATTTTACATGACAAATAGTTGTGAAGTGCCAATGTTTTTGTGCATAATGGTTAAACTAATAAATACAATTTCTTTCGTTCACTTTTAATAATTTCGTTCATTGATATAGTGAAATTTGTCCTTTTTCCGTAGTTGACACGATAACTTGACGTTGGATCATTCGAAAACAAATGTCAGGAAACAAGAGTCCAAGATTTATTAAATTACTGCTTTCCACAAATAAACATGTACGGGGTGGGTCAAGTAGGTGTGACAAGCCATTACTCCGATATCAGTACATTTAGAGAAAAATGTCAAAGGGAAAAGATGATTGATTGAAAGAGTGCTATGTTTATAAGCTGTAATATAAAAATATAAATCTATTTGCGTAGTTCGACAATTTCAATTGGAGTAGGAAAAAATTGGCTCGAATTACTCCCAAATGTAAACTTAAGTATTTTATTTCGTACAATTTCTTTCGTCTTTCTTATGTAATTAGAAATTAATAAATTGGTCCAAGCTTCTATGCATCACAAATATTGTCGTTTGTATATTTATTTAAAGTAGATATTGTATATACAGTGTGGGGGACTAACTTATCAACTTTCAATATCCTTGTTATTTATACGAAAAATTGTGTTTCTTATCTTATCGTTTAGAGTAAATAATACATTTGAAGAAAGATACATATTTATGAAATTAATAAATAATTGACTTCGATAACGTAATTCAATATCAATCCTATCTCACTCGAACTGTTTCTAACTCTGCCCGAAATCGTCTAGCTACTTAAAAAATATTTCTATTAATTACGAGTACCCCAAGCATCAGAACACGACTACGCAGTGTGACTGCTCTGAAAAAAAGGAGAACCTGGGGAGGTTTAGGCGGATCCTCTGTCCTCTCAGTCCTCTCTAGTTTGTGGGACCCTCGCCAACTCCTGAGCAAAGGTTAATACTTGAACACGTTTCAAAGTATATCATGTTTGACTTCGACTTTGGCAACTAAATATTAACTTAATTTGAAAAGTAACGCTAGACCTACAAAACACGTACAATTCTAAATAAATTACAAGGAAAGCCTAGTGAATTACATGGATCTACCATTTTTTACAAACTTCTAGAAGTATGTTGAACTAGCCCTAGTACTTGAATAAATATACAATATGACTTGGTATTGCGTTTTAAATAGGAATAAAGCAGGCCGTACGCCAAAGATACATTAAATACGCAACATGCGACGCAAATATTCTTCGGACGATGACATTTTAACATTTGCTGCACTTGCTTATGCGGTTTAGCAAGATATGAAATCTACCTTGCAATACGTATCGCGTGTTGCGTGTTTGATGTATCTTTGATGTATCAGGTGTACGGCGTCCCTAAAGGATAAAGGTTTGACAAAAACATTGATATTCCACAATTATCCACAAAAAATTCTTAAAAAGAATCTTCTTCTCTATCGCAAGTACGATATCAATAGTTTCATATAAATAATGTTATTAAAAGTATTTGTCTTAATTATTGTATTCCATACGACTTTCGTCTTGAAATCATTTAATTTATTTATCATTATTTAGAACAGAGTAATTTAGTTTCTTATGTTTGAAGTAAATAGAAATATTTAAAATATATTGTTCACTATCTCGTTCAAGTATTAGCTACCGCTTTCGAAATTGGGAGATGTACTCACCTAATAAACAGTAAACTATATGTCAAGATATGTTATCTTGTCTATAATGACAATTTTTTTGCTAAAAAAATATGTACCTTTACTATGTGTTGGGTTGTCCAGAAAGTCCATGTCGATTTTTGGTAGTTGATACAGGTCTGAATATATTGAAGTGGTTGAAAACAAATAACATGCATACATCCCTTAAAAGGTGGAAAGGTTGTGGAACAAAATGGCACCTATGTAATTCAATAAATACATATATATTAAAATTCAAACGTGTTTTTGAATGTTTCTTAGAAATTGGCACGAACTTTCTAGACAACCTAATACTGTACTATTCCTTAAAATTAAGAGCCTGAGCATTATATTCGTGGAAACCGGCATAGCAATTGGTCATTTGCAGTATGACATCGTTTATATTAACAAAATTATTATAATTTCAGTTTCAAAGTTACAAATATCTATAACTGTTACTATTAATAGTTCCTGAAAGAATTAATTAATGCTTAAATGCATTATTTAGATTTATAACAAATATTCTCAAGTAATAACAGTATAACGTAACTGTTCAAGTTTTAGTCGAATTTTTTACGGTGTTCATCGGATATTTTACCTTACAGATTCGAAACAATCGGATCGCGAAGTCATCGGTAGTCTGCCGGTTTCTCTTTTTTTGTCGCGAAACGAACGACCGCATACGCGGTTCTGAATGAAAGAGGTGCGGTAATCGGTGACCAGTCGGGACGAAACCGGCGTTTTTTCCACTCGTCTCGATGACGAAAGTCTCGACGGTCGCGTTTCCGCGATAATTAACAATCGCGATTACGACTCGGCCGAGCAAAGACCGCATTGCGTCAGTACGCGCAGGGTGGTTTGTCGGTGCCGCCTCGCAACTTTGCTCGTCGAGACACCCCCTCGTCCTTGCTTTTCCGTCTCCACCTTCACCCTCCATCTCCTCCCCGCCATCTGCTACCCCTTCTAGATTCCCCTGACCTCTGCGCGTTCGCTCGGTTCTCTGCCCCTTCTGGCACCTCCTAGTCGAGGCAGGCAATCTTCCTCCCTATTCTCCTTTCCTCGACTCGCGCGTTACGTTCTCCACCGTCGCTATCGCTATTACCCACGGCGCGACGATGGGATATATCGGGGACTCGCAGCGAAACACAAAATCCTGGAATCGTACCAATATTTTATGATTACGCTCGACGCGAGGCAGATTCGGTAATCCTGTACGCTTGATTTTCCGAGAGTGTCTTTCCAAACTGACGCGATGCGCTCTTAAATTGTTTAAGATTGTTGTTCCGTGGATTTATTTAATGGAGGATTTTAACAAAACGTCACTGGATTACTTTTTGATTAAATATGAATCGTATGAGCCTATTTCGATTTATATTCACTATGTCAATTTTGTGTAAAACGATATCAAAATTTTGTAATTTTCACGCAGACCCTTATGGAACGTACAGATTCTTACGTGAATTTGTTCGATTTAAGTCAAGATGCAATTTAGGAAATTGATGAAAATTTGATACGTTATAAAAACCACTGTTATAAACCATTAAAAAAAAAATAATAGTTATTGACCGTTACTGAGATATAATTCATTAAACTTTGAAACTGAACGTAGAAAAGTTGTGCAGTAACTGTTAGCATTGTTGCCACAATCATTTCTCGAGTATTACGAATGTGTGTGTAAATATATGTACGTATTGATTTATTATGGACGTGTGTGAGAGCAGGAAGACTTAGAAAGGTCCATTTAGAAAAGTTTCCAGTTGTATTTTTGAACGTGCCTAACTCGAAACAACTAGATATTTTAAGCATTTGCAGAAATAATGCACACAAATATTTCTGCGTGGACTTTATAAAGCTAATTCATTGATTTATATTAACGTTAAAATAACTACTGTTGTTGTCGACATATTCATGCTTATCAAGATATTTTAAAAACGATCTGTCTGAAATAGAACATTCAAATAGTTTATTCAAACCGGCATAGTGGAAAAATAAAAAAAAAATGATGCTCGTTGAAACTAAAGTACTCAAATATTTACTTTTTATGACGGAGGGTCATGTGAGCCGCTAGTGTGCAAAATAACATATCTAACTTTCAGAAACATCGGTTTGATAGATTTTTTTTTATTTTGACAAGCGGGATGAAAAAATAATTTTTTTAAATAAAAGTCTATGTATTCGTTGAATTGATTTTTTCAAACCGTTACTGTGATATGGCCCTTTAAGCTTTTATTCGTGCTTGATTTCACTATGACGTCTGTCATTTTAGATCGCTTGTAAAAACCAAAATAATTTTAACAGTGCATTCTTAAATATATTTACTTTCAAAAAGATAAAAAGGAAAAGTGATTTTTTAAAAGGGTCACGCGATAATGGCTTCAAAACGAAACGAACGGCTTCTCATTGAAAAATGCTTTTTTAGCTGTATTGAATTTTTTCACTCATGAGACATTATCACGAAAATCAAAAAACAAATTGAACAGGACTAGATGGAACCGCAAATACTGGTAACCAGTGGACAACTGAAGAGACCTTTGGTGGTAAAAGTCAAAATCATAGATAAGCCACGGCCGACGTGACTTTTTTTCGATTCTATGGAAAGATAACGAAAAAAGCTGATACGACAAAAAAATAACCGCCTGTTTTGGTTTTTAACGATTCCTGAAAATCATACTTTTTGGTCTTTCGGTACCAATTACTCAGGCTACAGTTTCCCTATCGAATCCGGACTATTTTTGTTTCACGTAAAATCGCCTTATCTGTAAAACAGTGAAGGCGGTTTGTTCAAATTGTACTTACTTAAAAAAATAAAAAAATAAAAAAGGGTGGAAAAAAACAACATAATTTTTGAAAATGTATATTGAACAAAATTTACCACCAATTTGTAGTTTATATTTTATAGAACAACCTAAAAAAAGGTTGGGTACGATCAGATAAGACATAGCTGAGAAAATTGTACCGAAAGATGTCTAATTTTACATAGAAAACACAACGTGTAGTGCCTCCCCAATAATTAACACTTTATTTACCGGGAGCCTATTTATAGGCTTTTTAATTGCAGTATTTAGTTATTGGAATTTATTTACTATGTCGATAATTGTCTACTTACAATGTTCACTGCTTGGTAACAGACTTGGCTTTCAATGTACCTAGTAACAGTATGGAGGAATTATTGTCAGCCTAGATTGGCGTATGCTACTGTAGAAAATTCTTTTTTGAATTAAAGTCTGCTTCTAAATAGCCCGGTAGATAAAGTGTTAAGTATGTACGAAACTTGATATAATTGCTGGGCAGCCGCAGGTCATTGTAACTCTCGAATCGTTCCCAGCCATTCCTTAGCATCATTTGTAACAATTTCAAACGCAAATGGGCCACAGACGTGCCATAAATTATAGAACTATGGTTTATGTGGCTGTCCAAACGGTAATTGTAAAGTTTCCGGGATTGTCGTGCAACTTGTCGCGCGGCACGTCACGTTGAATAGTTGTCGCTGCTACAAAACCGGGCGTACTGCAAGTTTGAAGTACGACGGTTTAGTAGAACGTGGGCGAGTGTTCGATAGCCAGACGGAAAGATTTTCTGTCCGATTTCAGCTTCGAAACGGGAGGCTCGAAGCGCAATAGACCGCAAGACAGAACGTTCGCAACTTTCGAGAAAAAGTCTCTAACGCTATAGTCGACAGATTTACACCACTCGACGCGGCCACTTCGATGCTGAATGGTCAACAGGAACAGTAACCACTTCGTATGGAGATAAATATTTCGTTATAAACTCGCATTCTTTTGGAAACTTCGGTTCTTGCACCGTCGACTCTTTCGTCTCTCTTTTTGATTCTCCGCAAGAATTATTGCTATCGTTTTCGACGTCATCGATGGTACAGCGATACTCATTTGTAATTTTTTCTATTACAGCGGAATTAAATTTATCGGTACGAAATTTTTGTCAATTTTTGTGTGAGCTGCTCCCAAGCATCACTACAATTATAGAAACACTCGACTAACGACAATGTAAACATGTTTTTTCCCTTTTCTCGAATGATACATATTTCAAGAATGTTTCGTATGAAAAAGTTCTTAAACATATTGATGCCCTCCTTGCTTTAAACGCAGTTATTAAATTGTGGAAACCACAGCCGGAAGGAAATGCAACTAATTTAGAGTGCTTGAAAGATTTGAAGAAACTAGCATTAGTAAAGTTTTTAAATGAAAATAATTAGTTCTGTTTTAGCAAGAAATACTTTATATTTAATATTACATATTCTATTTTTTTATTAATACTTGAAATAAACAATTTATTCACCAAACTTTATCAAACTGCAAGTCATTTCCTAGTTTGTAAAGATTAAAATATCGCTATAATTCAAAAAATGAGCGAAAAGTATAATTAAATCCATTTCTCTGAGCGAATCAATTATGAGTAATTGAGTATATTTAGAAATAGTTAATATTTCCATACCTGCATATTTGCAACTAAATCTTGAAGAGCAAATTTTGAAATAGATACTGACTACATACAAACACATTGTTATAACTTCCGGAGATGCGAGTGACTGCAAAATAATCTTGTTCAACCATCATAGGAAAGGTCTAAAGAATACATTTACACACATTTCGTCGTGACTTCACGTGAATTTGTTTTGTAACTCTAGCTAAAGAGAAAAAACGAGGCGAGATGCGGATTCAAGAAAGGATCTTTTTAAAAGAGCTAAAATAAGTTTCTGCATTTAATTTTTTACGTGTATATAGCTAAAAGAACATCTTTTAATACTTAATAATAATAATGAAATTGAAAATTTGGCATTAATCCACATAATCCGTACAAAAAGGTACAGTAATGTTTCCATAAATACACAATTTTGTCTACGATAAATGCACAGAAACCAGCCCCACCACTGGGTATATCTCTTGAGGGATCACGGAGTTCGATCGCCGAGCAATGTAAGATAATAATCCGCGATTAGATTACTGGGTAAGACAATTAATTGCAACGGTGACATTTTTTTTATTATTAACTTTTTTCATGTTAAACCTTTACCATCATATTCCTGACATTTTTCTGATTAAAATGAGACCAAACACGACATAATTCGCAATACATTTACTTGTAACAACTTATTATGTATCATATATCGTAGACACTAACTAAAAAAAGATGCATGGTAAATATCGTCCGAATTATATCGTGTTTGGTTTCATTTTAATCAGAAAAATGCCAGGAATATGATGGTAAAAGTTTTACATCAAAAACATTAATAATAAAAAGATAGATTCATCGTCCGATTAAATTGTCTCACCGACATACCCTGGTGTTTTCGCTCCGTCCTCTTCTTTATTCGCTGTTATTCTCTACGTTCGAAACTCGTCGGCAAACATCAGAGAATATACGAACTCTACGATAACCGCACAAGGTCAGTCGCGAGCTTGTGCATTTATGGAGGAATTACTGTATATGCGAAATCCACTATAATGGCGTTCAATAGCTAAAAGGTTAAAAGTTCCCAGTAATGAATAAAATAAACAGTTTACCGAATTCATTCGTTGAATAATGAATAGAACGTGCATATATTCGGAAAATAAAATTTCACCTCGCATCGAGGAAATAAAAACATAACAGCATAACAGTCCAATTGAATAAATAAAGTGTCGCTTCTTTTCGGTATCGATTCATCACATGATAAATTGTTACGCCTGTGGCGTCTGCTAGAATGGTTCGATACAAGAGTATGAATTTCAAACGCAAGAGCGATGGTATCGAAATACAACTCAGGCCTGTCATTAACTACCACCATCGTAGCCACTATCGCCACTTTCCATGTATCCGATCTCCCCGCGATCTCTCCATTGTACGTTGACTTCAAAGGAACTTATTCATACTATCGCAAACGCGTAGGTTTCGATTTCCGATTCGTGAAATATGATTGAACGCGCGAGTTAATTGGCGACGACCCTCGACGTATTTGCGGTAATATAAATTAATTATTATTAAGATAGATAATTACTTATTTTAGTACAAACGGTAACTATAAGCATGCCAATTATGAATTTTTTCTTTTTTTAATTGTTTTTCATCAACCTGAGAGGTCCGATTTTCTATAAGAACGAAATGCAATTTTTAAACACGTGTACATTACGAGCAAGATAACAGCAAGGAAGAATTACTTGAAACTGTTTAAAGAATTATCACGTACGACTGATAAGCAGTTAAACAAAGTGTAAAAGAATTATAACGATAAACTTGGCATTCGTTTGAAAAAAGTTCATTAAAGTTGGTAGATGTTGCAGCTTTTACAAAATAAGCGATTGAGGCGGTTGTGTATTCAATTTGTTGCGTTTTTTGAGCAATTCATTCAAGTTCGATCTGTTCTGAGAACAACAGCCCTTTTTAATTCCTTCGTTCATGATAATTGATTTTATTGCGAATTTTACCCATTTATGTTACCATACAAAATGTTTCTAGAATATATTTTATAAACGAACACGTTATTTATAAGTAATATTTATTCAAATTAAAGTTATTATTATTTAGGATTTTATTTTTGTGTAGAGAATTTATACAAATATATTATTTACAAGTAATTTTTAGTGAAATTTATTGTACCAGGTAAAAATTGAAATTGTTGAATTTTATTTTTATACGGTATATGTATAAAACAATGTTATTGACAAGGAATTTGTATTCAAATTTATTTTAGTACGTAAACGAAAATTTGTGATTTTACTTTGATATAGAAAATATGTTAATATGTGTTACGTATGAAGCAATTTTATTTTATATTTATTTTATTATACAGGGTGGTCCACGCAATTGTTTCAAGTCATAACTCCGTTATTATTGCTTTCAGTAATCACCCGATTTCACTTCATATGCATCGTATTATTACGGGAGTAACGCCGATGGATTCCTTACGTTTTTCTGATGAAAACGCTACCAAACACTATGTAAATCGGACTATTTTTAACGAAGATAGACAAAAAGCGTGCAAATCATTTTTTCCGTATAATTTCCTTCTAAATAATCCGAATTGTATCGTGTCTGGTACCATTTTCATCGGGATAACATAAGGAATCGATTGGTAATACATCCGTTAAGATTCGATAAGAAATACGGAAAATGATGGTCGACCTTCTTTGGGTCTAGTTTGCTACGTCCTTTTTATGATACCATTGTTGCCCGGCGGCGGACTAACATGTGTACTCGGATAAGCTTGAAACCATTCGAGTTGCCCGGTTCTTTCGGGCCGCTTGATTTGTTCGGACCGCTCGATTCTATTCGGATAGCTTGAAAAATTCAAGTTACTTGGTTTCTTTCGGGTAGCTTGAATCTTTCAGGCTACTCGGTTTTTGCAAGTACTCGACTCGGCTCGGAAATCAGGTCCCGGTTTGACTCGGCTTGAAAGCCGCTTGAATATTCAGTCTTTCCGGCAGCTCTATAACTTTGTCCTTAGAAGTTTTTTTGTACACCGAAAAGGAACGGAGATATTTAGGTGTTCTGTTTCTTCGGACTCACCCTGTATAAATTTGGATTTCAAGCACAACCGATCACTTGTTTCTCGATCAAGAAACGAGACATCCCCCCTAAATCGCCCGCAATAGGATCGCCTCTGCGGCGCGCTAATTGTCCCGCATCGGAATCGCGCGATCTAATCCGTGCGTCTGACAACGTTACCCTACCTAGATCTTACGCGTAATCACTATAGAATCGAACGATACGTTTGTTCCAGAGGTGACGATGTGCAACGATCGATCGAGCTGCTGGACAAAGTGCTCTCAGAGTACGACGAGCACGAAACAGAGGGTGAGAGCGGCGGAGGCGAAGTCGACGGTGGCGGAGGCGTCGGCGTCGGCGTCGGCGTCGGCGTCGGCGGTGGCGGCGGCGGCGGTGGTGGAGGCAGGGGCGGCGGAGACGTCGGGGATTGTGGAAGCAGCACGGAACCGAGTATTGGTCTCACGCCTGACGACGAGAGTCCGTCCTTAGGTATTTTTTTACGTCCTCCTTCCACCGAACCTTTTCCTCCAATTCAGCCCGTTATTCCTCTACCTGGCCGTTCACTCTTCCGCTTTTCACCTCGCAGTTTTACTCACACGCACGTATCTCGAGATGGGTCTGTTGATTTACCTAAAGGTGCCAAAACTCGTACCGTAGAATCGCTTTGATTCTATCGAACGGTCCCCGAAGGAACGAACAGTCACGGTAGGGACGAACGCCGTCATTCCTCCACCGGAACTCGTTTTTCTCCAGCGGAACAAAAAAACAATCTACCATCGTTCTCCTCGACGTTGCTTTGTCCCGTTGGCTTTTACCGTCGGCGCGCAAACAACGCCACCGTGTTTGACCCGTTTGCGCGTAATTATTTCGCTAATTGGCTTCTATTTTTCGTAACGCGGCGGGGGCAGATCGCCCGAGGGACCGAGGTAAGGACCCCGTGAAATAGGCCACTTTAACGGAGCTCGCTCTCGAGAATCGCGCTCACTCGATTCGACGCGAAAACTCTCCGACATTTACATCGTTGGGGTAATTTCGGAAGCGGGGAACATTTTGGCAACGGCAATCGTTTCGAAAGATTTATTAGTGGCTACGGAAAGGGCAGCAATGGCGCGGAGTTTTATTCGTCGGTGGTACTCGGGGATGGCGAGAATGATATTCGTTTCGGTACATGTGCCGGGGTGTAAAATAAATGTTTGCTGCGGCTTTCAGGGGATGAATCTAGCGTTCGTGGATCGATGGAGATTTGTTTGAAAAACCTATGGAAATATCTGAGTTGGCTCGAAAATATCTTGGCTCCTGGGTTACTCTCTATTATTGAGTCAGTTTACCGGTAAAATATGTATTTTACTTATTTTATCAACGTACAGATGATAAATTATCGAACAACTAACCGTAAGAGTTTTCGATACATCTAATGGCTTTATAATAAACTAGTATAGTCAGGAGCGCGTTGTATAAATTTTAAATAGTATTTTCTAATACAACAGTTATAATTCAATTATTTTAAAATTTAATTTTAATTGAAAAAGAATCTTAAGAATCTTATCGACTGGAAACAACCATTTGATTAATTGTCTTGTACAATTGTTACAATATTGTAAATGTCACCATAGAATAACATATACTAATGTAGAAAATTCTTTTTTTAAATTGCAGACTGTTTCTAAGTAGGCCGGTAGATAAAGTGTTGATATACCTGATTCAAAAACGGGACAATAATGTATTTAAGAGCTTTAGTCGAGACCAGATTTGTTTTAATTATAATAGTCAAATTTGATTCCACTTCTACATATTCCAAGAGGATAAAAGCATCGAAAAGGACCATCCGTGTCGTAAACAATTGGTGTTCTCGCTAGAGGTAGTTAAAGTTTTAGCCAATTAGAGTGTGCAGAGTTGGTTGTGGGCGTGACGCTATTCGTTCACTTTATCTTCCATTACTATGCATCACTAGCGCCGTCCACAGGACCTATATAAATGGTCCTTTAGACAACTTTGTCCCAGTCTCAACGCTATATTGTGTTTGTAAGGTTCGCGCAATCTCATTGGCTGGAACTTTAACAATCTATCGCGAGCAAAACAGTCATTTGCAACGCATATCCCTTTTGACCTCTCGTCGAGCGTATGATGTAGGGAATAGTAAACAAAATTGACGCTGTTGTTTATGGTAAAAATAAATTTTGCGATAGGTTTTTTGCGAAATCATCAAAGTGACGGATTCATTGACGAATGACAAAATGTTTTCTTTCGTGTTCTTTGCATTGATAAAGGAAGGTCCGAGTTTAACATTCTATTACAAAATGGCAGAGCACAGGTCTCCTTTTACTATTTAAGGAACATTAAGTGTAAACATTGAATAATTTTAGAAACGTTAGCAAATAATAAAATTACGTGATACTTGCATATGTGAGACGTTAGCAAATAATAAAAATTACGTGAAACTTGCATACAATGCAACAGAATTTTGTAAAATTTTATTTAAATAATAGATGACAACGTGTCGTAATCACCTACGTGTGTTGCACCCATTATTTGATCACTGTGAAGTATAATTTTTATAACTCAGTTTCTACTCTTGATGTAACGAGTAACGTACAAAATTTGTTTACCTTTTATTAGTTACTCAAAATAGTCATTGAAATATAAGTTTTGCCCAGCTACATGTTGCGAATGTCAATCTATCTCGTCGAAGTTTCTGTTGGACAAATGATGTACACACACTTCAAGTAAACTTAGATTTATTATTTATTAGAATATTATAAATATAAATATAATATATATAATTTAATTTAATTTATATTTAATTTAAATACAGAAACATAAGTAATATTTATTAATGCGTTCATACCTTTCTTTAGATACTTATTTCAATTGACGGAGAGTCTACATACTTTTTTTATTTATATTATTATAATGTATATTATAATATATTAGATATTATATATTTATTATCTGAAATTATAAAAGATATAAATAATATTAGTATACATAATATAGTAGTTTATTATATATAGTTTATATTTAGTTAAAGATTAATATATTCAATTAATATTATATTTTAGTTTTAGATTTAAAGAGTTTATTCTCAAGAAATTTCTCGTAAAGTATGATTTGTTTCAAAAGCTATTACCACGGTATAATAGAACATTAGAAACGATAGCATTTTGTATTTACCATTCCTGCAATATGTCTTATAGTGTAGAGAAACAAGCAGCAATATGAAGAACCACTTTCTTAATAACAACGTTTCCACACACTGAAATCACTTATTAACACCAGTGAAAAAAAAATAGCTGTGTCGATTGCCAAATTTCATTATTAGTCGGTTCTCGATACGCCTTCTTCTACACGGTTCTCAGTTTCGCGCGCGAAGATGCTTGATTGCCCGCGCGACATAATTGCGCAGAATCCTTATGTCAACGAACTCGGAACCGACTTTAACCTTTCGTAACGTTAACCTAGACGCAACAAGTCGCGGTGTTCTATCAATAACTCCATGACATTTAGAGTTTGAAATAGGTTATCGGTTCAAGAATTGAAACGCTGTTCGTTAATGATTTTTGATAATGAAGTATTCATCGAATAACAAACTGGTAGCCATTTATATATCGTAGTATTATTTATTAACATTTTCGCTATGAAAATGTTGGCCGTGAACCGTGAAAGCTACCACCGCTGTACTTGCGAGATATCGAACCACGGATTTGTACTTTGCCACGGGGACGTCTATTATTTTTTATTTCGATTCATTTCTTTTTTTTTTCTTTTTTTTTATTTGTTATTTTACGCTCAATTTATTGCCTTTATGAAAGTTATTTCAAATCGACAAAGACAAATTCGATGTAAATGAAACTTAAAATATTCAAAATCACGTTATTTACTAAAGTTTATTTGTAATTCTGAAATCAGAATATTGTTTTTGGTTTTAATTAAGCAAGAAAAGTTACTTTAAAGCTTTTGTTTTTATTTACACATATTATGATAATAACGTCTTGTTTATACCATAAAAAAGAATATACAACCCCGCTCATAAGTATGTACTTGCGAATATATTTTATCAATAGTTTATTCAATGTCTCACCGGTAATAATAAAAAAACAATTAATTTTCTTTTCATTAAACTTCATCATAAAACTTCTTATATAAATCTTAACACCCTAGCTATATAATAAAATAATTCCATTTATTTTGTAATATCTCCTCATAAATATTTTTCTGATATTAAACATTTTTTCCGAAATTATCTACCTAAATGATTTGACAGTTTGTCTACGAAATTTAATATCCCACTCAAAACTTGAATATTATTAAATTAAACTTCATCATAAAACTTCTTTATTAAATGTTACTAAATACATAATTAAATTAAACTTCATCATAAAACTTCTATTATTAAATGATACTAGATACATAATTGTACAATAAATAATTGTACAATAATTATTTACAGTATATATTAATTATTCATTGAGCTAGTAAGTATTCATATATTTATGGACGAAGTTGTAAATTAATATAATCCTTATTTTTAAATCTGTATTATGCACTCCCTGAATATCTTGGAAATATATAAAAAAAGATTCATGAAAAATTTGATCTCTTAATGTTAACATTAACACGTGCCCCAAACCTTCGAAAGTTTTCAATGGAAAATATCTAGAACTTTTTCAGTCGGTGGCTTATTTTGTATCTCCATTAAAAATCGATGAAATGATTTGAAATTTGGCAGAGTTATTACTTATAATAATAGGAACAAGCCTTAAAAATTTAAAATTTTTATCTTAATTGTTTCCTTGTATATTAGCCCAAAAAATATGAAACAAATTTCTCTACTTAAAATATTGTTTTAAGGTCTTTTCATTAAGTAACTAAGCGAATTAATTTTGAAAATGAAGTATTACAGAAAATAAATCTGAATAAGTTTCGCAAATTTGAATGAAGTTCCACAAAAAAGTGCTACAACAAATGTTTGATTACGTAATTTCTAATTATCTCGGAACAAAATTTAAGCTTCGTAGACATTTTCACGGCGATCAACGTGTAGAGTAAACAAAAAGAAAGCATAGGCCAATTTGGTAAAAAAAATTAAAGATTTCTCTTTCGAAGTGTGCGTGCCACAGCCCTGAAGCGTTAAGGTCCGTCTGCGCGTGACAGGAAGTCACTACTTTCATTGTACTGACATAAGTGACGTCTTTGTGATGACAATGCACATGTAATATAATAATATACAGACAGTTTTGGTGACACCATTTTGTCAGTCTTCAATATTTTTCAAAAAAAAATTCTACGGCATTTTCCGCAGAATATTGTTTTATTTGTGAACCCATAAGTCTGATTTGTTTAAAATCTGTAATCTGAAAGAAAACTTGCACGTGGCGCAAACCTTCCGCAAAAACTGCGCATCGTTAAAGCGAATGTTTCAATAATTATTGTCAAACAATGGTCAATGAAAAACATATTAATAAGTAGTTTTATCATTACTTAACATTACGAGAAAGTCTTTGTTTAAATGGTTTTATTTTACGTCGCATTCACTGCTTGGTAATTAGGGACGGATTTAATTGAATTTCTGTTTGATTCGTGGTACTATACTATTCTATTGTATACTATTGTAGAGTTTAGCGTCCTTAAGATAGTTGATGGTCTTTAACACATGTTTCTGGGTTCAAATTGTACTTCCTTCTCTGTAACTCAGATCTTCTGCACTCGTAGGTGGTCAATTATAATTCACTTGTCACAGGAATCGCAGTGGGTGGGTCCGTTTTTTTAAATAGATGTTCGCGTCTAATAATTTTTGAGTGTTCAGTTCTTAATCTAGTCATTATTATTTTTTCTTTCCTGTTCATGTCACACCGGGGTACTGATTGGTAAAAGTCGTGTGTTACATTGTGAGTTTTTATTCTTGTGTGGTCCCATATTTTATTCGATTCCTTTTTCGCTGTGTATTGTATGTGTGTAATAAAACCTTGGTACGGGATTGGTTTTTCTTTATTTCGTATAATTGTTGCATTGTTTACATTGTGAGTTTTTAGTCTTTTTTGGTCCCATATTTTATT
>NC_071981.1:9857403-9895888 GCF_026283585.1 Hylaeus volcanicus
TTGTTTACATTGTGAGTTTTTAGTCTTTTTTGGTCCCATATTTTATTCCATTCCTTTTTCGCTGTGTGTTGTATCTGTGTAATGAATTCTTGATACGAGACTGGTTCTTCTTTTTATTTTGTATAATTGTTGCTGCCATTTTTCTTTTACAAAGTGTATGTTTATGAGAATGTCTTGTTTCAATATTCCTTGCCATTGCAACAATAAAAATTCTATAAAATCGGCTATTTTTCAGTCGTCCAAATCAGAACATCCCCTCAATAGGATTTAACCATATACGTGTGCATTATGTCGACAGGACACCAATCCGAGGACGACGGTTACATGAGCATGAATGGACGAAAAGCAAAGATGGCCCTGGTAGCGTTGCGTCCAGTTCCGGACTGTCCAGAGCCGCAGGATCCCGTAGGGATGCCCACGCAGGAGTTTCCACCGCCACCGGAAGAAGCCGAGCGAATCATTTCCACTCTGTTACCGATGTAAGTTTATCTCTAGGATGGAACGCTCTGAAGCAGAGACCTGTCAGACGCAAATGGTCTCGCGGGCCACTTTCTACGGCCAAAAACTTATGACAAAACAAGAGAAAGTCACGGTAACGAGTTAATTCGTGCGAATTTTCTTCTTTCGTCGTGTCTTTTCAAGCCTTAAAGAGATAAATAATCGTGCGAGGGTCATTCAAATATAAACTGGATTTTTTGTTTACATAGCTTTATTGAGGATAGATAGAAATACAAATGGATTGCCTTATTTTTCTACGCAAGTTCCTTCAACAGAAATACATTTTTTCCATCGGATAGAAAGCTTTCTGATGCCATCATAGAAAATGGAATTTAGTTGTCCCAGTAATCAATTACGTACTGATTATTAAATTTGTAAATCGCTCTGAAGGTAAAGCGTAGCTTTTTTGGACTATATCGCGATCTGTAAAGAAATATGGGTCATCATTATACCTCAGAAAACAACAGAATGACTATGGGGTGGTGGAGAATTAAAAGGGGAGCGCTGATGAAGGCCAAGACTCGACTGTCAGCCAGGAAAGTTCTGGTAACTGTGTCTTGGGACTCAAAAGTTGGGTTGTTGATTGACTATCTACGTGGTCGAAGGATAGTGACTACTATTTCCTGCTCGCAGATGATGTAAGACTGTTTGTCGCAACACACGACGCCAGCAATTGACTTCCGGTGTTCTTCTGGACAACACACGGCCGCATATAGCAGCTTTAACTCACGATAAACTCACTAAAATACACCGAATACCTCTAGAATAACCACTTTAGAATCCAGACCTGATTCCGTGTGACTGCCATGTTGTGTTTGTAATTAATGAAATGTGGTTCACTTTAATCATAATGGTTTAATAATATATATTGAAAGAAACGCGTTACAGTTTGACATAAACAAAAGAAGAATACTCGTACGAGGGAAAACACACGTGGTAACCGGGTTCGCAATAGTTGCGTACATACACTGAAGGAGGGATTAAAAGGGGAAAGATTTAAAAACGACATAGCGCGCTGCAACTGTACAATTGTACTGATACAATTGGTTATTGGAGCAGCCAACTGCTTTTTTTCCTAAAGGTATTTGAAAGTTTCCTATCAGATAAAGAAAATGTATTTATGTTTAAGAAAAGTACGTAGGAGGAGAAGGCACTCCATTTGTATTTGTATCTGTTACCAATAAATTTGTGTACAAAAATTCCGTGAAACATGTTTATCGTGCAAATACGTTATCTGTAACGTGTAGTGTAACTCATCCAAGGAGAGACGAATGTAATTAATACTTGGCGTACATGAATGAGTCGAACTGCTATTGTAGTGGATGCCTACACTCACTTATATCATACTTATAGCATATACAGCGAGAAACAAAACTAAACCAAAAATATTTATTATTATTGAAATATATAATAGCAAAAGAACTAACGTTGATCATTATTTCTTTATAGTCCAGGAAACTTACACTATTTTATAATATTTCAAATTTATTATCCTTTGTCTATAATAATACAAATTTATGGAAGCAGTTTTGCAACCGTAACGAACGAGCCATAAACAAGAGTTCTACACAGGCAAAATGTTTCGTGAATTGGTGTACGGATTAAAAATTCCCCAAACAACAGTACGCGATTATTTTAAAAAGCTCGGCTACGTGGAACACGTGAGGTGTTGTTTTGCAGTAGAATAACGCCAACCTCCACTTTTCTTTAGTCATTAGTAGACTGCGGATCTTTATGCATTTATAGGAAATTTCAGTGTACAAGAAACTACAAAATTCAAACAATATGCAAGAATATAAAAAATATTGAAAGTAAAGTTCATTGTATGATATTTGCAGAATAAAATAAATTCCTATTTAGGTAAAATTTTTGTAGGCATGTTCGCCAAGATTTTAATTTGCATAAAGATCCGCAGTCTAGTCATTAGAAACAAATTGTTAACGTTTCACTGCAATGTTTTACCTCATTCTCCGTACTCTCCAGACATTGCCCTATGTGGTTATTATTTATTCTTTCTATTAAATAATCTTCTTCGTGGTAAAAGGTCACGAATATGTATTTGTAATAATATTTTGCTAGCAAACTATAACATTTTTGGAAAGATGACATTATGCTGCTTCTAGAGAGATGAAAGAAGATAATAAATCATAGTAGTCCGCATACAACTCAGTAACGTAACATAAAACAAAATATTGTGTATGTATTAGGTACTTACTATTAAAACGAAATAAACTTTTAGGACAACTTAATATTTACTGCGTGTACCGCGATAACAACAATGAAAATTGCCTGAAACTGTGGTTTGTATCTATTTATTTATTTATTTCAATATATATACGGGCACAACCCATTATAAAATTGACACAATAAAGCAAATAGTAAACAAAGATAGTTGACAGTTGACAAATAAGCAAATCGAAAACGATATCGCGGGTACAAATGGGTTATGTAAAATTCTCCCTATTAATTGTATAATTTTGTGTTAATCAGGAAAAAGCGAGCAATAGCGATGTAAAAATCTGATTATGTATCTGTGTTTGGTCCTCGAGCGAACTCTCGTGCAAAGGCAACTCGATGGCTTGAGTGAACCCTAACGCAATTAATGGAACGACGATGGTCTCGGAAGATCGATGCTAGGTCGGGGTAGCAGCTTCTGTTTCCGGACGGCCAACCCTCTTCCTTTTTGAGCGAGAGTTGCATCGGCAGAAATATTGATCTCTTAGAAGCTGTCGATGCAAAAAAGCAGACGCCGAGATGCTCCCCCTCGTTCAGTTCGATTTGTCGCCGTTGGAATGCCAATAGGACGGAAATCGAGAACCGGTCGATCGCTCGTTTCGAGCATCTCGATCTGCTCGACCAATTCTTTTTCTACGCTTCTCAAGCTCGCAGATCCATTCTTACCTACTTGGACCAGTATGAGATCAGTCGTTGCGCCGTTTGCCCTGATACATACAGAGGGTAGACAAAATAATGCGAATACTAAGTTTTGCATGGCAAATAATTGTGGAATGTGGAATGTTCTTATGCGTAATAGTAGACATGTCAGAGAATTAAGTAAAATATATTTTGTTCATTTTTTATTAAAAATTTTTCATCGATATAGTCACGTAAAATTGGCTCTGTTTTTCCATGGTTGACACAATAACTTGATATTGAACTATTCAAAAGCAAATGTCAGGAAACAGGGGTTCAAGGTTTACTAAATTACTGCTTCCTGCAAATGAACATATACGGGATGAGTCAAGTAAGTGTGACAAGCCACAACTCTATTATCAGTACGTTTAAAGAAAAATGTCAAAGGGTATGGTTCAAAGAATACAGTATTCGTAGGACCATATTTTTGGTATAAGTGCAATGTCGCGTGTGCATTTAATAATTACATTATTTTTTTAACTGGAAATGCATATTTTCTTTTTGTACAGATTAAATCCTTTCGTTATTGTATCGTCATCCTTTCGTCGATATAATGATCTGAAATTTGTTCTGTTTTTCCATGTTTGACAGTACATCTTCTCATTGGATCAACCGAAAGCAAAAAATCAAACAAATTATTAAAATAGTTTTGTCGCTATCGCCCGTACTAAAATCGAACTCGTTTGATTGCAAAAAACAAAAAGATATTTCGTATGCACCAACCTAATACATTTGTCTCGGCCCGTTCAATACAAATGTACTTAAATTCTCAATGACAACAATTATAATTTTATTAAGGTCCATAATTACAAAACTATAACGTAGTGATCTGTTTAATTTTTTGCTTTTGGATGATCCAATGTCAAATTATCGTATGAACACTGCCAAAAGAGGTCAAATTTCATGTGGCTATTATTAATGCGAAAAAATGATTGAAAACAGACAACAAAAATTTTTTTATTGGTGTAACGTGTCTGTTATTATGTGTAAAAATATTAATATTCCACAATTATTTGTTATGCGAAATAAGAATACTTAAAAAAAATATTTTTCCTTTTACGAATACGAGAATAACCCCTTAATACAGTTCCTATCCTCCATGGAATAGATTCAAACAGCTATCGAACAGTTTCCAGTAGAATGTTATTTCACTTCTTTAAAGCCACACGAGATGGCTTCATAATATTTAAATCAGGTGACTATGCTGATAGGATAGGTAACAAAGATTGTCTTGGGGCCATTTGCCTTTAAAACGGTTCCAATTCTTCTTGGAATAGGCTCGTATAACTTTTGAATAGTTCCCATTGGAGATGTATTCCATTCTTCTATCGAAGCCCCTTGCAAGTGTTTCAACGATGTTAAAGAAAGGATTAGTTTCTCTGTTCTCTAGAACTTTTCACGGTGGCTTCATAATATTTAAATCGAGTGCCATTTAAAGAAAGGACGTTATAGTTCATCTTGGATCCGTTTGCTTTTAATGCAGTCTTTGCGAATAAATTCAAATATCTGTTGAACAAATTCTCTCACCTATTAAAACGTCGTCATTCGCTTGCTTTAAGATGTTGAAGGAGGAAATCTATTTCTCCCCTTTTCTCCAGAACTTATCGCAAAGTTTCGACGATATTTAAATCAAGTAACCGTACTGGTTAAGAAAGATGTTGAAATTTACCTTGGAGCCATTTGCCCCCACATCAGTTTTTATTCTTAGTGAAATAGACTCGTGCAACTTCTGGATAGTTTCCTTTGGAACGTTATACCTTTCTTCTATCGAAGCAACTTTCAAGTACTTTACAAGTATCGGGACAGAGGATCTGCCCCGATCACTCTTCTCTAAAACTACCCGCAAGTGGTTCAATGATATTTAAATCAGATGTCTGTTCTGCTAGGAAAGATATCGAAGTTGACGTTGGCGCTTTCATTTTAAAATCGAACATTTCTAGTTTTATGTACACGCGTTTTATTCCTCTAGTTTTATCGCTTCAAAAAATAAGAGGTTCATACAGCATACAATAGTTGTGATAAGTACAATTTATTTACGTCAAATTCTTATATCACAATCTTTGAGAAAGCTATGAATAATTGTTGCAGTCTGTCTCATAAGAGCGTGTCGGCTATATTTCTGTGAATGTTTATATATTTGCCGAGACGGTGCCAAGCTATAATTTCTAATGGAGGATATTGGAGACCTTACTACTGTAGGTAAATGCAAATTAGTGTTCTAGGTGTAGATTCGAGTCATATAAAACTTTGTACAAATATATAAATATTTACAAAAATATAGTCGACACGCTCTTATGAGACAGACTGTAATCCTTTAATATATGATTCACTCAAAAACGAGCTAAGACAATACAGAGGACGATATTCATTACTGACAAGTAACACAACCCAACTGTAATTCACTGATTCGAATGAAATTGAACGTACTTATTAAACACTGAAAAATCTTAAATACGTGCTTCTTTGTTTCAACTAAATACGCTTTTTAGGGGTAGGAAGTACCCTTCAACCTGTTGAGATAGAAACGTTTATGGGTACTTATTTCTTAAAGGGTACAGTTTCTGTAAAAAGTACTAGATCCAGAGAAATCATAACTTTGAAGAGTTATTTGTTCAATCGAAATCACAATTGAAATTATGTTTTACGTTGAACGAATGAGATCTTGTAGGAACAACTGTTCGATAGAATAAAAATGACGACTAAATCATTCGTTCTTCGAATAAAATTCGAATCGATGATATAGCGATAAAAGTTTCGATTGAATCATTCATTCTTCGAATAAAAGTCTGTCTATTTCTGTCGCCAGAGTATCGCCAGGAAACTCTTCGAAAAGGAGCAGCCATTCCACGGATCGTCGAAGTGGACGACAACAATGGATGATGGCCATGGAGGACAGCATACGGCATGGAAACGGTAGCGCGGTTACCACTCAGACGACTCTCGTAAGTACACGTATTGCGGGAAGAAAGGAAGATCAGTCCTGGAAGGAATCGCGAAGTTCCATCGCGTCAAACGCTTTGATCGGTGGCAGCGTGCGAGTAAAAGCAGAAATTTCTCCACTCGCTCTCAGACGTATTTGTTTAGTAGCCTAACGATGCCATCCTCCTTTGGTACAGAATGAAAATAGCTAACAAGGAGAGAAAAGAATAGAAAAAGAACAATGTGTAAGGTGTTTCGTTTAACGCGGAATGGTTAAATATCTTACGAGAAGTTAAAGTTGTCACACAATTTTTTTGCAAAAGTTATTTGGTGCAAAGTGTGACATCGTATGGGGTAAATAATTTTTTCTGTAAACGAAGTAGCGAGGAAGACTTTCAAAACAAATTAATTTTTTTAAATGAAAAATTATGTATTTTAGCCATAATAAGTAGACTGTGGATTTTCATGCAAAATAAAATCTTTGTAAACGTACCTACAAACATTGAACCTAAATAGGAATTTATTTTACTCTGAAAATATTATAATATGAACTTTACTTTCGATATTTTTTTACATTATTACATATTGTGTGCATTTTGTAGTTCCTTGCACATCAAAATTTCACATCAAAAATGCATTTTCAATATATTTTAAACGTTTAGGTATTGATTTGACTACATTTTACCAAAATTCAGGTGTTATTTTTTATTATTACTCTTGCAAAGTGATTCTAAGGCTTTCCTGGTTTAGAATGTTATGGAATTTTATTTTTTTTTTGTCTAATTCGTTCCAAAGATGTTCTATTACATTAATATCAGCACATTGTGGAGGCGTTTAAAGAACTTTAAGACAGTTGTACAATGTCCAACTTTTCGCTACATAAAAAGTATGCTTAAGGTCATTGTCGGCGTAAAATTTAAAGTCGTTTAAAATCCCCATTTTCTCAGCACTCCGTTTCAGATTATTTTTTAACATGTTTAAATAAAACCACTTATCCACTTTATCGTGGATAAATAAATATAATACTTTTCCAACTTCAAATGCTGACATACAACCCCACACCATTTGAGATCCACCGCAAAATTTAACTGTTGATTGGAGATTTCTAATATTCATTATCGTATTCGGTTTCCTCCATACAATTTTTTTCCTATCTCAGCCAAAGATATTAAATTTTGATACGTCCGTAAAAATCACATTTTTCCAGAAAGTAAAATCTTCTTTTATATAAGTTTTGACAAACTCGCGTCTCTTCTTCCTATTCTGTAAAGCTGTAAACTTATGTACAACTTCTTTCGTGCAATTCTACCATGATAATTAGTTTTCCTTAGTACTCTTTTCTAATAGTTGAATCGCTCACTTTCTTATTTAAATACTTTTCTACGTCCGATACTAATTTGAGAGCACTAATCTTCGGATTGTCCTTAAATTTCCTGACAATCCATCGCTCATCCTTCAAATTCAGTTTTCGATCGGACTTCATGTTCAGTTTATTTAATTAGCCATCCTCTTCTTTATACCGCTTTAATATGTATTGTACTGTGCTTCTACTTCGATTAACAATTTCACTAATCTCATTATAATTTCTTTTAGTTTTATAACAATAAATAACTAATTCACGCTCCGCAGTTGTAGTTTGTCGCATTTTAACTATTTTTCTTCTGCATTCCGTTGAAGCAACACACAAAACTAATAGATTCTTACTAATTCAATTATATTCCATTCTTTCTGGATATTTTGATACAAAGGAACATAGGGTATGACATGAGCTTAGTATCATGCATGATGACAATTTTATTTAGTGTACTAAATCCTACTACAATTATAATAATATTTTTTTAACATATGAGATGAAAGAGTAACGAAGTATATGATCTTCGATCGTTTAGGATGATTTTCATGTTTCATATGAAAAAGTCGACCGAATTAGTAGGTGCACGATTATAAGTGACAGCTACTGTATAACCATTCTCTTTTCAATCTCTTTTCGAGATTGATCTTTCTTTTCTCGTACAATTCTTGGCATTATTCATAAATATGAATATGAATAAATTCACATCACGCGGATTTATGAATAACTCATTATTCACATTTTTATTTGTAGTTAACTCTTCATTAAATAACGTTAACCACGTACTTACATTGTTTACTATCCCGCACAGAATCGTTTTCACTTCAACCAAATGGTCAATTACAAAAATTATGTAATTTATTTAAATAAAACAATCATTGATGTTAGTATTATAAAAAACATTATAGTTGTGTTATTAAACACGTCTACGAAACTCTGGAATATGTATAAGCACCTTGGATAACGAATTAACGACATACTTTCATTAACACCTTTTGGTTGTAAGAATACCGAATAAAAATAATGATACAGGGAGAAAATAATTAATTTCCCAGACTTGGACAAAAGTAAGTAAAAAAATTAAGTAAGTTTATTCTTCAACTTCCCCATCGCCTAAGTTTGCCATCAAGCTTGACGGTATCCTAGAAAACATGACAACATGTGATATACAATGGCTACTGGTCGACAAAGCGAATTGTAAACCTCTCTTAAGCTGGCAGAATCAAATCAGCAGAATAAGTTCAGCAAAATCATATCCGACTTAGTGGAATATTTAGTAATTATTTTCTACTAATTTGTACCACAAACAATAATTTGGTCCTGCCAGCTTAAGAGAAGCTTACAATTCGCTTAATGAAAGTGTGTCAGTAATTCATTATCCAAAATGCTTATACATATTCCAGAGTTTCGTATACGTGTTTATTAACACATCTATAATGTTTTTTATAATACTAACAACAATGATTGTTTTATTTGAATAAATTACATAATTTTTGTGATTACCCATTTGATTGGAGCGAAAACGATTCTGTGTGGGATAGTAAACAATGTAAGTAAGTGATTAACGTTATTTAACGAAGAGTTAATTATAAATAAAGATGTGAATAACGCGCTATTTATGAATAAAAATGTGAATAACGAGTTATTCATATTCATATTCACACATCCGCGTGATGTGAAATTTACTCATATTCATAAATATGAATAAATGAATGAATGAATACCCTCATCTCTGCCATTATCAATGGCGATTCCGTCCGATAAGCCTGATGTTAAATGATTTTCTGACACAGCCGAAGACGCGGCACCAGAGACCGTACGGATGGGAGAACGGTAACAACGCGGACCCCCTAAAGCTGGCGCAACCTCCGAGTCCCCCGAGCAAATTCGCCAGCCTCCCCTACGACGGCAAGGTGTCCTTCGGTTGGATCCCCCCGAGGACCAACCCCACGGCCGTCGAGAGACATCGGGAGGTACGACGACGTTCCTCCGACGAAGAGGGATTCGAGGGTCCCGAACGGGAGAGCAAGACCCATCGGCAAAGCTTCGAGAACGACCGTACCTCGCATTTGCGGAATCAGCGTCAGAACGAGATGATGAAATCGAGCAGCGTGGAGGACAGACTTCTGATGAATCACGACCGTTCCGAGCAGAACGCAAGAAGAAGGAACGACTCGGACTCCAGCGAGGGTAGATTCTCCCGGAACTCCGAGTCCGAGAGATCCTCGATTCCGCGCTCGAGTTCCGTCAGCGTCGAGAGGTTCTCGATGCGCGCGACCTGTGACTCGTCCGATTTTTCCAGGGCAAACTCGACCTCGAACTCGAACGAGAGGTTTCACTCGGACTTCTCGATAGCAGTGGCTAGCGCCAGCTCGAACGACCGGGTCTCCGTGCCGACCTCCGATCCGTTCTCGATTCGAAATTTGGATTTCGTCTCGTTCTCGTTGCCGACGCGAGCCGATTCCAGCGAGAGATTCTCGGCACCCGCGTCGGACAGATGCTCCGACGAGCGGTACTCCGACATGTTCTCCACGAGGAACTCGGACTTTTCCACAAGAAACTCCACTGACTTCAGAACGCAGTCCGAGGAGGAACGGTTCTCCGACGACTCGTTGGAGGAGCTTCTGCCTCCTCCGCCACCGATCAGCAAGAGACACTCGATCGCCTGGGAGGTGTCCCTGGAGGATGACCCTCTCTACGCTCCGGGGAGCACCAAGGTGATCGGCAGGAGACGGCGTAAGAGCAGCGACGTATCCAGTAAGTCTTTTTTAAAGAACCGCTTTCCGTTAATCGAATTCTTTACATTTCATTTGATTCTACTAACTACATTTACAAATGGATATCGATCGTTGTCATATAGTTTTCTTTTTTTTAAAGTTGTTTATTGAAGCCTTTAGTTTTACAGGAGTTATCCCCAATAAACAAGGGCTTAAGGGGGTATCCTGAATTAGGAGGTCTAAAAAAAGCGGTTTTTCGTGAATTTTTTTAGGATGGAAAAAAATAATTAATTCTATCGAACTTTTTACCCTAGTTTCATACATATTTAAGTAGTCTATACAAATTTTTTCAACAAGAAATTTTCAAATTGAGTCGACTGCAACGCACATTTGTAGAGCACCTCACAATTAAAACCTCCTATCTACGAGAAAGATGCAGCTCCTAATTTTGGTTTGACATAAAAAAATCAAAAGAAATTTTCATTTTCATACATTTTTCTTCTACGTGAACTAAGAAAATCCTACAAAAATGGTAAAATGTGAAATTACTGCAAGTTTGCAAAAAAAGAACGAGTTCTTTGGGTGAAAAAAATCACTTTAACTTGTTCAAAAAGTTATTTAAAATTTTTTTTGTATGAATTTTCTTAGTTCACATAGAACAAAAATGTATGAAAATGTAAATTTCTTTTGGTTTTTTTGTGGCAAACCAAAATTACGATCTGCATCTTTCCCGCCGATAGGAGGTTTTAATTGTGAGGTGCTCTACAAATGTGCGTCGCAATCGACTCAATTTGAATATTTCTTGTTGAACAAATTTGTACAGACTACTCAAATATGTATGAAAATAGGATAAAAAGTTCGATAGAATTAATTATTTTTTTCCATCCTAAAAAAATCACGAAAAACAGCTTTTTTTAGACCTCCTAATTCAGGATACCCCCTTAAGGATTAACAATTCAAACTTAAATCCTTATGGTCCAATTGAACATCTCTAGGCTATGCAATATCGAATGTACTATACATATACATATAACTGGATCAGATCATTACATTTTCGCAGCAACGAGAGAAAGGAAATGATTTATCAGGAAAAATATATAAGTATAAGGTACTACAAAAAAACCTGACTACATATAGTATTGTTGTCATATAGTTAACCTCTTGACATACAAATAAAATGGAACTTGATGCGTCCAAAAAATAATATTTAACCTTTTGCACTCGGGTGGCGCCTCTAGGACGACATATGTAATTTAAAAGTGATTTTGTGAACGTGCAATTTCAAATTCACTTATATCAGAATAGAACTAATTATTAGTTGAAATAATAATACATTGAGCCATGAACGTTCGTAAATGTTTCTCTTCGAAGTAGAGTTTTTAGTTTCACAGAAATTTATTATAAAAATGGACTGGATTTGATTCTATAGAAAAATGCCTCGAGCGCAAAGGGCTACTTTCGCTAAATTGAACAGTGATGTGAAATCTGAGAAAGAGTATATTTTATTTTGAAATTTGGATTTTAATATAACATTCAATCAGGTCGATACATAATGTTAATGAAGAACAACTGAATAATATTAAAAAATAATAATTTAATAGTTCTGTAAAGTATGAAATATTTCGAAACATTTTGGATTTTTTATTACAATCTTTGTAAAACTAATGGACCGATATATACCCGTTATTTGAGCACATTGTTTTATATTTGCAATATTTTCTTTTTCTGTCCAATTCTATTCACCTTCTGAATGAGAGTCACCTCTCGAGTGCAAAGAGTTAACATATTCGCAACCGGTAGATATTTTACGTTTCTAATGCCGAGTACTGACGAAAATAATAAAATTCTGAAGCCAGACATCGCAAATTTGTATCGTTAGGGCGAAGATAAAAATGACAAAATATATTTTGAAATATCAATGTTATAAATATGTAGTGTATAAAGTAACAAGATTTGCATATTTTTGTCATAACCAGGAATAGAATTTAAAGTGACGTCAATTCACATCAGCGAATGTGTTAATCGAAGAATTGGAATCTACTCTTGAAAAAAAAGAAATAGAACAAGTTGTCCTGTGGAAATCTGTAAGGGCATTGAATCTTAAACTTGATATTACGCTAAGTAACATGCCGAGAGTCGAAGCAAAACCATTCCTGAACTGTTACGCTTAGAACTAATAAAAGTCAATACATTTTTACTCAGAATTCTACGTTCTTCGATATATGTATTGTCATAAAAAGTATCATATTTCATTCAAAATAACAAAGTTGATCTTGAAATTTCAAAATGGCCTCCATCTATAAAAGTCACATATATAGTACATAATGTGCTTCTTGAATCATGCAACTTTTGTATAAAAGTTTTTTTCATACAATGCATACATTAGAAGTTAATGAGCACGTTACATGGACCATCCTGTATAATTTATATATTCTACATCTTCTATAGTTCATTCTATTTTAATAGTTTCGTAGATGACTACAACCAATTGGTTGAAAACGTTTATGAACGACAAATGACTAATTACGGCTACACCCAACGTCATTATTTACGAGAGGCTAAATATTCGATTTGATTCGCTTCTCTGGTTTCAAAACGTTCGCCGTCCGAGCGTATCGACTATTCAGCGTTATCGTAGCTAATCACGGTCCGCTGTCATGGTATTTCAATCTAGAGTTGGCCATTAATCGTCTAATTCTTTTCAGCTAATCATTCGATTACGCGATACTATTAAAAATGTAGCCGCCAGAATTAATCGTTCATCGGCTACTAAGAATAATTGCTAGAGCCAATTGAACGAATGATTATCCTCGGCGATATCGATTTGAGTTTTTTTGAAAAAATATAACTATTTAAAAATATATTTCTGAAACTTTTGGGAGTAAAAAATATTCTATAACTTTACTCTTTTGTCATCTTTCAGCGTAAATCTTCAGGGATATATTCTCAAGTAGATATTAGGTGTAAACATTAATTCTCTACCCTTCTGAAGAAAGCATTTATTTATAAAGAAAACTTTTATTTATGTATAAAGCAAACATACAACTTTTAATCTTCTCTCAGCCACATTCTAAGAAAGCACATATACTTGTAAAAATAAAATGGCGAGTAAATATTTCTGTTTAAACCACAATCATAAGTAATCGAATATAAAGACACATCGTTGATTTCTACGTCAAATAATTTTCAAGTACATAATCAAGTATATAGTCTGATAATCTGTTAGAAGAATGACAAAACGTGAGATTTAATGACTTCTATATTTCTTGCATGTAGATGTATGTACATTGTTGAATATTGTCGTAGATTGTAATCATATTTATGATCAGATCAGATTTAAACTTAGATAAGTTGTGTATTCAGATCCATTGTAACAAAAGTTAGGTTGAGGATATGTGAAGTCCGTACTCTAACGTAACAAAGTGACTTGTAAATTTGCTAGAGTTATATATGTATGAATGTAGTGGCGCGGAATTAATTTCTACATCTAATACTTTTTCTAAAGAAGTGAAAAATAATTATTAATCGACATTGTTGTTCCAAGCATTTTATTCATCCTTATTAGATTCGACAGTTCGAATTTTTACGGTCCTCCTCAGTTAAAAGAAAATGTTCAAATCTATAAATACGGGAAAGAAAAAAATATTTTCCGTACAACTACCAGGGAAAATCTAATTTGAAAACAAGATATACTCTGTCAGAATCAAAGTGTTCATTTTCTTTTTCCTATGCTCACCGTCAGCGATGGCGGTTCAGAGCTGCCATTGTGGTACCAACTGCGAACAGTGAAATTTTATCCACCGCTATTTCCAGGCGTTGGGTCCGCGTCCAAGCTCCGCGATTTCGACGACTGGCAGGACCAACGGCTGTCCACCACGGACGACGATCTGGTTTCCCCGTACTCGGACTCCTCGACCAACGACCTCGATCAAATACGGCCGCAGGAGTTGACGAAGAACGGCACCTACGTGATACGTCGCGGCCGAAAGAAGGAACGGGCAGGGTTGCCGAAGGCGCCGACGAAAACCAGAAGCCTGTCCTTCGAGAACGGCGACGAGAATCGGTTGTCGGACGTGAAACGATACTCCAGCACGTTCGACAACATCAGAAGTCTGCTCAGGGACGGGAAACTCGGGCCAACGAACGAACCACCGGCGGAATTCGCGGCGCCCATTCCGCCGGACCTGGTGAGGGTCGTGTCTCTCCCCGCCATCAACGACGAGACCGCAAATCGTGGCCAGTTGGAAGTGACGGTGGAGGAGGAGGAAACGTCGGACGTTTCAGACAAGGATAAATCGCGAGAAGGTGTCCAGCTGGTCAGGATGTCACCCGTACCGCCGGCCACGGTCTCGGTGTCCTTCTCGGTGCCGTTGTCACCGTCCATCGAGGAGGAACGTCGAGCGGACCTCGACCAGGGCAGACTCAACGAATGCAACGGAGTTTCTCTTTCGACCTTCAAGTCCGGCTCGAACAGCTCCGGCGCCATCGTTGGCGGAAAGATCGTCGAGGAACCGGGCGGTGGTTCCAGGAAATCTCCGAACGCGAGCCTAGGCAACGATCGATTGGCCTCGAAGATCCCGGTCAATTTGTTGATCGAAGACCAGATCGTGAAGAAGGCCCTGAAGGAGAACCGCCGACAACTCGAGAAAGTCAGCGACGCCATAAAGGAGATCGAGAGCGTGAAGAACAGCGAATCTTACTCGGAAAGCAAACGATGGAGGAACGGGGACGCGAAGCTGATGGGTAAGAGAAACAGCCTCGAAAACGAGCCGAACGAGAGGAAGATATCCGACGGCCTAGCGGAATCTCGGCCGAGGAAGCGCCACGACTCGGACGTCGACTCCGACACTTCAAAGACCAGCCCGGAGACGGATTTCGACGGGAGGAGGACGAACGGAACCGATGGTGTTTATTCTTCGGGGAGGAGATCACGCCAGAACGGTGTCGAGAGCCACAAGAACGATCAGAAGCAGATCGAGAACGTAATCGACGCTATTCTCGAGGACTCCAAGAATCCGGAATTTCAGGTATGGATTTATAGATATAGAATTGCCTAGAAATTTCGTACTGATTTATAAGGGGTATTTTAAGGGAGGGCACTGACATAAAAACTAGCTACTAGTAAGTATTGAGACAAAATTTTGGAACTTTGTACGTTTATGTAGTTTTGAACTCTGAATTCAATAGTGTAAACGAAAAAATGTTTAACATTTTTGTTTGCATTTTATAAAAAACAGTCGGATCGAAAAATCTATACGCTTGCTTTTTTATTATTTATTTAAAAACAGAATTAAACACAAAATTCATCCCAAAAGCTACATTTTTAAAAAAGTTGTGCTCACGTATAGCACGAGGTGTACGCAATTTGTAAGGAGACACAAAAACTAGCTGCCAGTAGCTATTGAGACAAAATTTTGAAACTTTGTACTTTTATGTAGTTTTTGACACTGAATTCGTGTTCGTACACCTAGTTTTGTTTACAACAACTTTATTCAAACAAGCGGTATGCAAACAAAAACTGTTTCGATTAATAGTCCGGTATATACATAGATTATATACAAATTAGAGACTTTCACTAATGCCAAATATCACAAAAATAATGCAAGAAATACAAAAAATTGGGAGCCGAAAAAATATTCGCACACTTATAATTACAGTAGACGGTTTATATTTTCTTGTAAGGAAGACAAAAAATAGGTATCAAGTATTCGGACAGTTGCTTGTTCTAAACAGAACGTAGTGTACATTGATATCAAAAGTAAGTAGAATGATTTTATCATTCGCAATTATTACAGCGATTTAAAAATGATCACAGATAGTATAGTAAATTCAATTGATTAACAGAGATACTGTTCGTTTAATTGAAATATAATTTGAAATTAACGTCAATTTTATTTGTCGATGAGAGACTTCAACTGAAATGAACCTTTAATTATATTTAAAATCAAACTTCAATTGAAATTAAATTCAATTGCCATGCGAACGTGAGGATCAATTGTCTATTATACCTGTCAGTTGTAAATTGAATTAAATTTTGCACAATAATACTATTTAACTATGAATGCCACGTAAATGGAAGCCCCTTATGAAAAATACAACTCCCAGTGATTGGAAAATATCCTTTAAAAAAGATGATTCTGGTCGAACTAAAATATTCTGTAGGCCGAATATTTGTTCTGCAAACAACTTCCAAGGCATTTACCTTGATATTTCAGGTTGATGATGTCGCTAACCGTCATCAATGTTATTATTCGTTATCAGAGACGTTATATGAATAAGACGTATTCGTTAACACTTTCGCTGCTGATGGCGCACATGTGCGTCCATATCAAAATATATGGTTGTTTTTATTATTTTTCAGTTTTCCTTTTTTTTTTTGTTCGGCAATCATATTATATATAAAATAAGTTACCACAATTATATGTTTATCAAAATAATCATATTAGAACATTTGTAAGAAATTTTTCATTAAAAGAAATATCATAATTGCAGCTCCCAGCGAACGGCTACTTATTTTCGTTCGCAACGAAAGTGTTAACTTGTGGAAAAACTACAATTATTTGATAAAATATTGATATATTAGCATGTAATCTGAAAGTTGCACGAGCCCATAGGGGGTTAATTCTCAAGATAAAACCATCGGAACAACTTATTCTGGAAACAGCTAGCCCCAGTCTTGTCTACTCTGCTGATCAATTCTCTCGCGAATAAGTAGGGTACGGTGATGCCTCCGTGTCATTTATACGAGGACAAGTTGTCGTCATACAAACGAGGATTACCGTAAATGTAACGACAGTTCAATGCCGATACCGTCGACGTCAATCCTCTGTTAGAATCTACAATGAATCGATGGACCATCGCGATCGATGATAAATGCTTTCAGGTAAGCGTCGAGGTTCTCGAGTTTCCTCCGCTGCCGCCTTCGCCCGTGGAGGAGGCCGACGAAGAGAGTTCGGACATCGGTTTAAACGCCTCGATCGCCACGAAGCCGAAACCTCACGTTAGCAATCGAACGATGGAATACAGACCCAGGGTGCCGCCGCATCGCGGTCCAGCAAATCTTTCCACGGATTCCAAGGATCATCAAATTCCCCTCAACACTAGATCCATGGACGCTGGATTCTCTCGGGGTAGGCGCACACCCGTTACCAGCAACTCCAGACGAGAGGTGGGTTTTCAACTAGCCTTTTTTATTATTCCTCCTTCCTTCGGCTCGACTAGACAATTTTATATTTTATGCTGGATGTATTGGAGCACGTGAACGTAACCGGAATTGTTTACTTTTATTGCAATACTTTTGTAATGTATTATTAAAAAAATAGCCCAGTAGAAAAAAAAAATGGGTAATGGATGACCATTCCATCACAAATTAAAAGAGTAATGGGTATTAAGAGAGTGGTCCATTACAAATTCAAAAAGTAATGGGTAACGGGAGAGTAGCCGATTTAAAATTGAAAAAGTAATGGATAACGATTAAATGGTCCATTAAAATTTGAAAAAGTAATGTCCAATGATTAAATTCACCATTTTTTTATAAATGCATAAAGATGTTCGGATTCAGCCACGGTAGCCTGTCGGTTCAAACATATTTTACTTAGTATGGGTTAAAAATTTGTCGTTTTAATAGTTCGTTTAGAAGTGTCGAATTGGCTACCGTTCTCTTATCAGCCAATATTTGGCCACGAGTTTTAAAATTCTTGCAATTTTGACGTAAATCAAACTATTTAAAATGGTTAGCGAGTAGTACTTTCAAGCTTTAATTTGTATCGCGAAAATTGTATGTAAACTTAATCAAAATTATCTAACCAATCGTAAGAAACAATCAGTGTTATCACGATTAAGGATAGGAATACAATATTTACGCACCAAGACCTGTTAAATAAGGAGCCTTATCTAGTGTGTGAATCATGAAGTCTCAAATTCTGTGTATCATATTCTAATGGATTGTAACAAATTTCAAAATGAAAGGACCAAATTATATTTAAATGATAATTTTAAGACTAATCTAAATGAAGTAGTGGGCTGCAAAAAACTTATCCACTTCTTTAAAGACAGTAACATACTTGACCAAATTTAACACACTCAAAAATGTACACTATAATAATTGAATCATAGTTTTTAATATATAATTTATAATTTACTGTAGTCGTTAATAACCTCTGTTGTTGAAGCGACTTTAAATGAACGTAAAAGAGATTACCTTATCGCGGAATGAGAACGATTAAAAAGTAAACTTATACAACTGCTGCAGGATGCAAGAAACAACTCTTGCAATTTTTGCGCAAATGAGACTAATCACAGGAGTCAGCAAATAAAAGCTACGAACCTTAATTAATTTTTTTTTCGCAACAGTTTTATGCGAATTTGATCAAAATTACGTAACTTTTGAGTCTGCCAACTTTTCCAGTAATATTGAAGCGGTGCAAAAAATTTGTCCAGAAGCGTGTAAACGTCGCACAGTGGGCAGATCCGTCGACCTAGCTAACAAAAATTCGAATGAAAACTTTACTTATATTTATCGTTAAATAAGAAAAGGGAATACAGATAGAGCTTTCCATTGTAGAAAAGGAAAAAATATCCTTGTTTGACCGAGTGGTGAAATGGGTTAAATTTACTGACTACAAACTTTAATTTAAGACTATATTAGAATAAATGCTCATGTATTGTAGGTCAATGAATTTTTCTACAGAAATGCTATTATATTATGGAGAGAAGTATATAAGGTTTAATGTAATCGAATTAATTTTGTTTGTTATATTTTTAAATCTAATCTCACTTTACACTTTTGCACTTTTGCACTTTACACTACACTTTTCCACTTTCCACTTTTCCACTTTTTATATCGTTATATTCGTTAGCTGGAATAACTAAAAATTAATTTCTAATAATAGTTACATTAATTATTATAGCCTATTAGGCTATTTTTTTAATAATACATTACAAAAGTATTGCAAATATTTGTTCAAGCAATGACCGAGAATATGACAGTGCTGTAATATTACTCCGCATGGACAGCGGTAGATGCTTTTTCTAAAAATATTCAAAATCATTACTAACCAATAGGTAACTAGGTCGTGATTTCAGTCAGCAACCAATTACGTTTCTTTTGAGTAGTTTCATGTCCGGACGGCCTAATAGTTCCGAGATATTCGACCACATAAGTTTTGTCCCTCTAAATCGCTGAAATATTACACTGTGTGCCTGTCGGAACTTGCCCTTAAGACGAAGCGGCTTATAATATTAACAAAATTGTTTGTGGCATCGTTTGTTAGCGCAGCAGTCACGGCGTCAGATGCGTTGGCGATCTGCAATATAATAAAACATTTGGCAAGATCTCGACGAGACTTTGAAATAATCTTGATCTCGCCCAAATCTCGCCACGTTAAATCTCGATATCGATCTCGAATGTTCCAAGTAATCTCAATCTCGAATCGCATCTCAAAATCGAGACGAGATCGAGACGAGATCGAGATTTATCTCGTCTCGTGCTCATCACTATATACTCGATTTCAATGTTCAAATGATTTACCTATAAATTTCGTTAGCAATTATTTCGTAAATGATTTAATATCTGAAGAAGAAGATGATGATGAAGCGTTAACCCTTTGCACTCGAGGCCTTTTTTTCTGATATCTAGCAGCAATTCGAGATGTTTCTTAGCATTCTATTGTCATAAATTCTAAGCTATTTAGATTTGAGAATAAGGTCACCTTTACCTCGCCGACAATCATTTTATCGACACTTCGAGCTCCAAAAAAATTAAACCTAAAGAAACATTAGGTATTGTGGTGCGTGAAACCTAATGGTGACTGAGAGTCACCTCTCAAATGCAAAGGGTTAAATAGTGTAACCATTGTCAGTTTTACACGTTTCCATCCATTTTTTATAACTTTCCCATCACATTTGTGGGAAAATGATAAGGACGTTTTTTGCTCTATAGACGTGACTGTGAACGATCCTGCATGAATTTTTCGTTTACAAACAGGTCCAAAAAATGCCAATTTTTGAGCATCCTCCTTTCATTTTTGGGTTTTCGTCCAGCTCGATCTACAGTTTTGCCCACTGTGCGTCATTGATAGCCATCCGCGTCGTCTCGTTTCGCGTTTGATGCCGCGTTTCGCTAACGTGAGCCGCAGACCTCGTATCATCGGGCAGCTTTCAACAAGTCCTTTCGCGCGTTTCGTATCGGATACGGTCTGGGCTCTGTCTCACCGTACGAGTTTTTCTGTTTTGCCTCATAGTTCCATCGTACCGCGAGAAATGCGTTTGCGCCCAGCCAGGATCTCCCTCGACGTATCGGATTCAGCCAACAGCGTTGAAAAAAAATAAGAGAACGGCACACGGAGCCGAGGAAAGGGGGGACGGGGCGGAAGAGAAAACAAATGGAAAGAGTAGAATAGAGGATGAAAGCGGAGGATTGCTTCCCATCGTTTTGTCGCGCGTGACGTGCAGCCTCTAACGTGTACTCGTATCGCGTATCTACCCTTCGCGAAAAGCTGCTAGTCGGTGTGCAAGAGAGGAACAGAGGGGACGCACGACTGGTTAAGAGTAGAACAAAAAGGGCATCCATCCCACCGCCACCCCCGCGCGCTCCTGAACGAAGGACTCCGCGAACTCGTGCGATAAAGAATATATACCCTGCTCGACGAACAACCGTCCGCTAGTCTTCTCTCGATAGAGTAATATCCACGTATGCGATCTACATATGCGATGCATACGTTCCCTAGATGGCCTCGAGTAGAACGTGCTTACAGCTCCGGTTTTCATTTTCTGAAGCACCATGGCTCGCTATGTGGTCTGTGGATACCCAGCGAGATCCAAAAATGCTCGATCTAAACGTGAGAGCTCTTCTACAAAATAAAATATCGTGTATTGTTTTCGACGATAGTCCACTTATATATTTTCCATAACAGAAAGCTAGCATATACAGGGTGGATCAAGTAAGCGTAATAAGTCGTAAATCTATTACTAGTGGTGGTGGAGACAAATTTCAAGGCTTGTTTAATTATTTTCTGTGGGCTTATATACGAAATTAGATATATTCTCATTGTTTCTCAATTTGATCGATATCTCTCCACCCTCTCTACTGATAAGCGATTAACACCTTGAAATAAACGATTTATTTGACTATTTACTTTTGAAGGAGGATGGTCACTTTGCGTGGATGATTCGTAAGTATATAAATTAAAGTTTTAATTATAACACTTCCAACTTCATATTTAGTTGGAAAGAGTTTCAGTGCTGCTTCTAAAATTTTTAGTAAGCAAACAAATGGCTTAAAAACCTCCAAACAAGCTGACTTAAAATTACATCTCTTTAAAAAAAAAAAAATTACATCTCTTGAAATTAGAACCAAACAATATTAAACTTTTCAAAACCCCACAACCTCAAAGTTCTCGTTAAAACTTAAAATTTCATATAGCTTATTGCTTGTATTTGTGTTAATCTTATTTTTTTTATATAATAAGTTAAAAATATGCGTCATAAATAGTATTTTAGTTTTGTTGCATTTAAATTTCTTTGATCATGTCTTAGCCTAACCTAAAGCTAATCAAATATTATTTTAATGGGGCAACTGTTTAAATTTTTGTGTTACATTCTTTTCAAGAAATTATTGAAACACTGAACTAGTCAACAGGTGAAAATGATCTTTTGCAAGCTTACTGCGAAGACATAAAATTACTACATAAAAATAGGTTTAGTTTAAACAACAATTTTTTAAATCATTTTTAAAAAATTATTTTAAATAAATGTCTTTACAATGTGCGGGCTTTAAAAAATTTTAGGAAGAATGGGAATAGCTCTGTTTACTCTTTTTATGGAGAAACTTTTAAAAAGATGAAGAGATTTAAATTGACTGAAAGAAAATTAATTTAACTGAACGCTAATCGATAATTTCGTCGCGGGATACGATTAGCGGTCACTTAAATTAATTTCCACTCAGCCAATTTAAATCTCTCCATCTTTTTAAAAGTCACCTCCATAAAGAGAATATGTACATAGGATATTCTAATTTGTTTGTAATTTTTTAGATAGCACACATCCTTAGGGAAAATGAAGTTGATATCTTCGTTAGTTGCCAAGAGGACAAGTTATTTCTTTAATTTGCTCCTTTTAATATTTAAGGGCTCAAAATTGTATGATAATCCTCAAAATAATGTAGGTTATACATGTTTGAAAGAAATAAAAGTAAAATCATATTAATTATAATTTTAACTCATCACACAAAAATATAGGATTAACATGAAAATAATATGTACACTGTAATTTAAACCTTGCATGCGAATAATAAGGTTTTAATGAGAACTGTGAGGTTGGCGATCTTTGCAAAATTTAATAATATTTGGTTCTAATTTTAATAAATATAATCTTAAGTTACCTAATTTTTAGGCCATTTCTTTTCTTACAGTAGTCAATATTTAGGAAAAAGCACTGACAGCCTCTTTAACTAAATAGTTTGAAACGTCATAATTAAAACTTTAATTTCTATCTACAGCGACTGAAATGTATGAAATGATATATTTCTGATTCGCCTACGTAAAGTGACCAGCGCACCCCAAAATCATATAGTTAGTTAATCGCTTACTTTAAAATGTCAATGGCCCACGTTGAGAAACCATGTCCTATACAATTCCTGCGAGGAAAAAATTAATCGACACGAGACCAATTAATTATTCTAATTAAAACGAAATTGTTAAAATCTCAAACTGAATACGATGAACTACGGAAGAGTAAATTGGAAAATTCCGCTCCTGAAGAGAGCAGTTCGCGCTACACAAGATCATTGGAGCGTTGATACAGGGTGTCCCAGAATTAGTGTAAGAACCGGAAATGGAGGATAGCTGAGACGATTCTGAAACACAATTTCCTTTGCAAAAATGTCGGGTGATGCTTCGTTAACAAATAAAAAAACGAAGCACATTCGACATTTTTACACTGGAAATTGTGATTTAGAATCGTCTCAGCTATCCTCCATTTCCGGTTCTTACAGTAATTCTGGGACAGCCTGTACGTGTATGAGGGATAAATTGGCGTAAACGATGTTGCTAGAAGAAACTGCCAAGTACTCCAAACCGTGGATAGAAACGAAAACGGATTCGAGCTTAGGGGTAGCATGAATACCTGTACGTACGCGCGTAACACGTATCTAGGTTCGTTGGGACTCGTTAGGTATTCAAGTGCCCGCGGTGCGACGCACGAGCACATCTCTGCGTCTCTTTCGGGGTTTCAGTTTGAAAAGTATCCGGTTCGTTCGCAAGAGCGGTTACGCTTCAAACGAATCTGGAATACCTTCGTTGTTGGAATTTTTCCAGTCTCGACGGCGCGGACGCTTTCGTCTCCGGCGACGTCGACGCCATCGCCATCGCATAGAAATTACCCTCGACGATTGGACAGGTCGCCAAACGTAGAGCACCATCGGTGAAGTCTTAAAATTATCCGTCTCGGTTGACAGATGCACGGTCTGTCCCAAAAGATTCCGAATTTCATGGACGTCATCTAAATAAATGAGGTTCCGTCACTTTCGTTGAAGTTTTATTAAGAAATTCTGCAAGTGAAATTAAGATCCATCCATCGGTTGCTTTACCATAAATATGAAACCGACACACCCATGAGACACTCGTCGAGAAATCACGATGGAGCAAAGAGCAAATATCAAATTTTATGTGAAATCGGGCGGAAACCCAACAAAAATATTAACAATGTTACGAGAGACTTATTGGGCCAAAGCACTATCATCCCGTACATCAGTTTACGAGCGATTCAGGAAGTTTAGAGACGGTAGAACATCGCTGGAAAATGACGAGAACAGAGGGAGTCCTTCGATGTCGAACAGACAAAATCGTAGAAAATATTCGCGATCTGCTTAACACTTTCGCTGCGGACGGAAATAAGTAGCTGTTCGCTGGGAGCTGCAATTATATTTTGTTTAATGAAAAATTTCTTACTATGTTCTAATATGATTATTTTGAAAACATATATTTGTGGTAACTTATTTTATATAATATATAACCATATATTTTTATATGGACGCACATGTGCGTCATCCGCAGCGAAAGCGTTAAACAGGACCGTCATATGTCTGTGAGACTCATCGAGGATATCGCTAAAGTTAGTTAATCGCAAGTGTATCGAATCTTGATCGAAGATTTGAAACTGCGAGGAATCTGTGCGCGATTTATTTCCCATTATTTAAACGGTGATGAGAGTCGAGCTTGAGTTCGACACGCTCAAGAGATCTTTTCTGTTGCTGATAATGATTCGAACGTCTTGAAAATCATTGTAACGTACGATCAAATGTGGTATTTTGATCGAAACGAGAAATGAAGCTGGAAGGAAAGCAGTTCGACACTATATTGGACATTCGAGGCCTTTTGACTATCTCAAAAGAAAATTTTCAAAAGAGTTTTGTGAAGCTATGAAGACTGTAGTAAAAATTGTAGTTCTTCAAGGTGGAATGTATTTCGAATATTATAAGTATATATTTATAACTATTACCACACAGAGTGAGTTTTAATAAAAGTTCGGAGACTTGGGTCAAACCGTGTACTGTGCGGAGATAGGAAGTTGGCTAGCGAGTCTGATTGGTACTAGATTCTACTATAGAGTTACACAGAATAGCATGGATTATAATTGTTGGTAGTAGGTTGAAATAACTGTATTTACCTACACTTCTTATCGTTGTAATAATATAATTTATTTAACACACTAATTATAGCACTGGATAACACGTGAGTTAGTTCAATGATAGATGAATATACAGATTATTATTTACTTCGATTTATACAAAATTTTTTAGATGCTAAAACAATTAGTTTAAACGAGGATATAAAAAATCATTTGGATCAGTTTCTTGTAAACAAAAATCAGAACTTCTACGAACATGTGATAATTGCTATTACCAAAAAGATAGCAAAAAGTACTAGACCAGAATAATTTAATAATGAAATGGTTTGATAATTCAATATTATATGTATATATGAGTTGTTATATTTAAAAATGGAGTAAGTCCACTTGAAAAAAAAAAAAGAGTTAACGATAATTTTAGTAAGATATAAATACCTTCCCTTTAAAGCTATTTATAATCATATATTCAATGGAGTACGATTTTTTCGTTAAGTAAACAAGAGAATTTCGGCTATAGAATGTTATCGCAAAAATATATTCTTTTAAGTGGAATAAGTCCTAATAATTATAAGTAAAATAACTTTCTCATTGCAATTATTATTGATTATCACAACTTCAGTGTACATTGCTGCGCTTTAGCAGATATTACTACTTAACTAGTGCTCCTGCCTAAAAATAACATCCTTAAAAAAATAACAGTATTATTGTGTGACAGGGTTGTAATATAATGTACGTAACTTACATTTTACACTAGTTAATTCGTATCATCTTTTTAATATAAGTGAAATTAATTCTTAATAAACTTTGTTATTCGTGTATGTGCATGTCTTCATTTTACTTATTACTTTTTACATTAAAAAATCTATTTCAATGAAGCCAATATCTATAAAAATATGGACTTAAATTTCCTCTTGTTTTTATTTTTTATAATATGTTATTTTTGAAAGTGGTATAAATCCATTTGGAGCTAAAAGAGTCGTTTATTTTTTAAATAATTTTATTCATTACTATTTTATAATAAAATTTAAGAAATATATAGCGTTAAAAACATCACTCGAATTGATTAGCATTTGCCAATATTTTTAGACTAATTCAAATGCAAACCCTTAAATATCACGATACATGAAACTTATTCCATTTTCAAATATAACAGCTCATATTATAAGGAAATTATGTTTCTTTTTCGTGAATAAAACAATGGAATTACTCTTTAAACGACTCCATATTTCCAGTATACGTTCGATAGCCTCATTCGATACTTTGAATACAAGCATAACTTTTCCTACAATTCAACTAGTGGGTGAAAGTTCACACGCCATATTTCTAATGTGTAAACGATTATAATTCTACCAATTTGAGAAAATGTCTTACCCTATTAATTCGTGTCGAACAATCTCAAGCAAGTTTCTATCTATGACACAGTTGTGCCGGGATGTGTATTCATGATGCGTAAGAACTAATGAAGCACGGTAAATTTTGAAGGTCTCGGAGCCGGTTAAAGTCAGCAGCGTGTCGGATAATCTCGGTAATCTCTCACAGGCTGCAACTCAGTCGAGACCAAGCTGTTACAACCTACGAAGGAAGGAGACAAAACTTATCGCTCCGATTATTCCGGCCCGCTGGTCGATGTTACATCAGGGACGACATTCAGAAACCGAGCGACCGAGCGACCGAGCGAGATGCTGTTAACATTTGTTCATTGAACGCGTTTAATGCCTATAAACATGTGTTCGCTGACCTATTAGTAATTTGAGACATCATGACTCGTAGATAACGCGGTGACTCGCATCTTGTTAACAGTTCCAGGGGTGGGGACGATTTCGTTGCAACTTTCGAAGGAAAAATCTTTGCAAAATGCGAGAAAATACTGGAAATTCTAGAGATTTAGAGGCGGTATGTTTTAGTCGCTGGAAAGTGTTGCGATGGAAAGAGTTGAATCGAAAGTGTTCCTTAGGAAGTGACGAAGAGAATTTTCATTGCAGATTTCGAAGGAAAATCTTTGCAAAATGCGAGAAAATACTGAAAATTCTAGAGATTTAGAGGCAGCGTGATTTGTATCTACACTAGAAATGTGTTTCCATGGAGAGAATCGAACTGAAAGTGGTCCTTAAGAAGTGATAAGAGGCAGTTTCATTGCAGATTCCGATGGAAAATCTTTGCAAAAGTCGATAAAATACTGGAAATTCTAGAGATTTAGAGGCAGCGTGATTTGTATGTACACTGGAAATGTGTTTCTATGGAGAGAGTCGAGCTGGAATGGTTCCTAAAAAGTGATGGGCGGCAATTTTATTGCAACTTTCAAGGGAAAATCTTTGCAACCCGAGAGGGAATCTTGAGATTCTTAAGGCTTTAAGAGGTAGCATTCTTTAGACACTGAAAATTCACTTAGGTTATACATTTCTTCCAGCATATCCAATTCAGTGGCGTTGATGGAGCAGGAAAATTGAATTATACTTATTTTTTGTACAAAAGCAAATTTGGAAATTCACTCTACCTTCTTCATTCGCTAAGATTGAGTAGATTTCATCCTAGAGCGATGACATTTAACACTTCCACTGCGGACGAAAATAAGTAGCTGTTCGCTGGAAGCTGCAATTAAGATATTTCTTTTAATGAAAAATTTCTTACAAATGTTCTAATATGATTATTTTGACAAACATATATTTGCAGCAATTTATTTTATATATAATATGATTGCCGAGCAAGAAAAATGAAAACTGAAAAATAATAAAAACAACCATATATTTTCAGTTGGACGCACATGTACGTCATCCGCAGAGAAAGTGTTAAAACTGATTAACACTGTTAAATATCAACATTTTTTCGGTGCTCCTTCTTAAGAAAGAATTATGTTTTCACTGTTCTCGAACGAACTGAAAAATTGGAGAACTATAGTCTGATCAATAAAAGGATAGACGTAATATCTCTGACATTTAGTATTCAATGAAGAAGAAATTGTACTAATATGAACACTAGCAGTCTTTTACGATACGCGTTGGGCTAAAGATGTTTAGTTTCAACTGTGTCATTGAGAAATGCAGTCCATTTCGAGATAAGTGCAGCGCACACTGGGCCAAACGGCGATTCTAGCTAATAAAAATTAATACGCATCTCAAGCGGTTTCCTATGCTCACTTTTATTGGGTTAACATTTTTTCAAGTTACTTACACTGATTTGCATTACATATAAACAGAGAATTTCACTTACTATTTAGTGTATATAATATCTTTGAAGAAATTGAATTTAGGAGTGTGAAGGTAGTGAGTTTATCCTTTAAAATAACATACTTTTTTATTCTGAGTGGATTATATAATAATATATAATATATTCAATATCAAAGTAATATTACATTCTTCTTACAATTCTAATCGGAATCTGAATTCCGAATGGTAGAGTCATTATCAGCATCATGTTCTGTTTCATTAATTGATAAAGATTGATGAATTTGTGCATGTTGTGGTTCTTATAATAAAAAATACGAAAAATGACTGCATTCGGATGAAATTTGATATACAGAGGTTTTTGGAGGGCACTGATTCCAAATCTAAACTCAAAATTTAAATGTGCTTGAATGTTCAAAATGTTCACCGCGGGCTTGTAAACATTTATTAACTCGAAACATCAAAGTTCTTCTAACATTTGTTAACATTTGGGGAGTCACTGAAGCGCAAGCATCACGTATTCTTTGTTTCATATTCTCTTCTAGGCTCTTTCAGATTCTAGGCTCAGAATATTGGGATTCTTTTAGCATTTTAATAATTTAGCATTTCCCATAAGTATTTTCCTTCGTTGGGCCTAGAATCCTAAACGAGACCCACTGCATCGATTTCAAGAACCGCATGGTGCTTACTGCACCAATGGGACCCCGCGGGGGTTATAGCTTGAAAACTACTAAAAATCGGGTAAATACATTCAAGCTTAATCAATTGAAAAGCTTGAAAAGTACTATCACATGGTATAGAAAAAAATATATAGTTCCATTTGAAAAACGAAACTTGACCATTATATCACGTTAAATAACAAAGCTAACAAAAATTCCTTCTCGCTGAAACATGAGCCCCATTTTACCATGCAATTTCCATATTTGAAATTTTGCATTGGGCCGATAGTTTTGGAGTTAGAGCTCTGTATCCCTTTGTTTGAGACACCCTGTAGATTCAATCTTGAGACGAGAATTTCACCTTAGTCTAATAACAGATACACCAAGGATCAGATTTCGAATCAATTACCAGTAGATGACTCTATCGTAACTCTGTGAAGTTTTGAACCTCCTGTCAAAAACACCCCATGAGTTATCGAGATTCGCTTCCCTCTTGGTTCCCCCTAAATAGTTGTGCTTTCTAGCAAAAGCACCGAACGACTGAACTCGACTCAATTCGGCGGGTTGGGTCTATCGACTGAACGCAATTAAAGGTAGTCGTCGAGACGTCTGCGAAGCATTCTTCAAACCCATTCGGTTTGACGGGTTAGTGTCGGCCGACCGCTCATCGACGCCGCGCACCGTCTCGAGACGGTCCGTATTGGCTCGATAAACGTCGGCCAGCTTGTTCTCGTCCCTCTACCATCCTGCCACTCGTCTTTCTTGCGCTTACCGGTCATTACTGGCCAGAAAGTTTATTCGGGTATTCGCGTCGTGGTAATTGATCGATACCAAAGGTCGGCGATATTTTATTCGAATAACAGATAACGAAAACAACCGACATATACCGATTTGTTTATGACGTTTATATAATCCAAGAGGTATGTTTTTATTTCTTTGCTATGAAATTACTATTCCTGTAATTAAACGCTTTACCGGCCGATAACGTTCGGACATGTAATTAAATTTAATAATATTTTTATTTTCATAACATTAACCCTTTGCACTCGAGGCCTTTTTCTGGTATCTGCCAGCAACTCGAGATGTTTCTTAGCATTCTATTACCATGAATTGTAAGCTATCTAGATTTGAGAATAATGTCACCTTTACCTCGCCGACAATCGTTTTATCGACACTTGGAGCTCCAAAGAAATTAAACCTAAAGAAACATTAAGTATTGTAGATTTGCTACGTGGAACCTAATGCTGACTGAGAGTCACCTCTCGAGTGCAAAGGGTTAATATTTATATGTATAATATTTCATAGTTCATACGATGATGGGAGCATACAATGCTATCTCAGTAGTAGATAAGAAGTATTGCTTGCCATAGCAAAAAGATGATTTATTGGACTATCACTCGGTAAAGTGTTAAGGCGTCTGGCCACCCTGAGCGCTCGCCAAATGGGTACTATTCTTAAAAAATTCATAAATGCGAAAGTATAGAAACAAATATTATTATGTTTTGACACGTACTAAAAACCGGTGTAATGAACACATGATACATTTTTTTGAGATAACAAAAAAAAAATATGGCAGCGGTTCGAAAATTTTGGTGAAGGCCTTCGGCACGAAACGCGCGTGGGTTGTACCGTCATTATATTCTTTAGATTGCATGTGAAAAAGAAAAAAGAAATATTAGTTTGTTTCTGGAGTTTGTCGCAAGAGAGTAGCAATTGAATTTTTTTTTACCATTAGCAAAATTATGGTGAGCCGGAGAAATTTTTTTTTTATTTTTCACCGAAATTTCACGAGAAAAATCGTCAATAAAAAAAAACTAATCAAGTAATTGCAAAAATCCATTACAATCCATACAAATTTCAGAGCAATCGGACCGGTAGTTTACGAGATTTACGTTGTATCATTTCGAAAAATGTAGTTTCAAGATAATCCCAAAATAAAGTAAACGTGCGGTCCGATTGCTCTGAAATTTCAACACACTACTTTTAGATACATTATTTGAAGAATAGCAATGAATTTTTGAGATTACTTGATTAATTTTTTAATTAATTTTTTTTTTTTAAATAGTACCCATCTGGCGAGCGCTCAGGATGGCCAGACGCCTTAAAAGTAAATTGTCATCCTCTTTATATGATAATGAATCAATTCTTAAAATTACTATTCCCTTAAGGAGCTACAGTCAGTGTAAGAAGTATTCGTACAGCAACCGATTTAAAATAAATGGTACCTGTACGAATACTTATTACACTGTCTGTAGCTGGAAGGTATACACTTTGCACTCGAGGCCTTTTTTTCTGGTATCTATCAGCAACTCGAGATGCTTTCTTAGCATTCTATTGTCACGAATGCTAAGCTTAGATTAACTTCGAAAATGAGGTCCTTCATTTGAGATTTGAAAATCAGGTCACCTTTGCTTCAACGACAATCATGTTATTGACATTTCGAGTTCCAAAGAAATTAAACCTAAAGAAAACCTAGTGGTGACTAAGAGTCACTCCTCGAGTACAAAGGGTTAAATCATCATTTCAAAATTACTACCTTCTGCATTGATACAAACTTGAGATCGATGCAATATGGAATGTATTACATTTTGAATTTCCCGAGGATTTTACTTAACAACTGAATTAGTAATTCGTTGAGTTAATTCTTCGCGTGTACTTACTGTTGTACTGTACACCTCCTGTCTTACCATTCTCCATAAGTAGAAGTCAAGCAGTTTTAGCGCTTCCCATAACAAGAAGTCACATTCAATATTTGCTTATAATATCGTAACAAAGCGTTTATAAACAAAATTCATATAACATTTTTTTCTTGTTTTCAATTGTAAATCACGCACCTAAAATCTTGCCGGAAAAGTAGAAAGCACCCTGTATGATGTAACAGGCCTGTGATGAAGTTTACTTTTATTCGGTTAGTTGAAATTTGACTTTATTCTGTCGTCGGAGTGAATGCTTGGAATGTTCCAAGTATTTTATAAAAACTCAGACCATGTTCTAGATCTAAAGATATGAATAAATGAAAGATAAACAGAATTGTACAAAACGATACGATTTAATCGGAAACTGGCTGGTATACGATATAAAAACGAACGAAGGGTAAGGGTCCAATTAATGGTTTCAAGGTAACCAGGAAGAGACGTTTCGAGAACTTTCAACTAAAGAGAAACGGACCGTAACGCATTGTTATCTTGTCGTCCAATTTGCGTTCGTTAAACGTTGGAGAAGCTCGATAATTAATCTCCCGGGAAGAAAGATGAATTCTATTAGGGAATCTTGAAGTTACCGTCATTATTCTTAATTTCGCTACTATCGCGTACGAAAAATCCAGAGCTACGATGTTTCACGAATGATTTAAGGTGTTTAAGACAGTAAATTGCTACTGCGAGGCGTTCAATCTAAAGTTGGATCTCTCTCGTTTATACCGGGGCTTCTTAAAACATGATTCGGGACCCCAAATGGGGTCGTTTAGCGAAATCTTGGAGTCGCGAGATTTTAATGTAAAATATTTAATACTCCCTTTTATTTATGTTATTGCAATAAATGCAATTTCGATGAAAAATAGGGTATATAATTTTTGTAACTATAATAAATACAATTTTACAACTTTCAGTGGAATTTTTAATTTTATATTTTTGTATGTTTTTAATTAAATTCTACAACTATATTGTTACATATGTATATTGTTATCTAAGTAATAAATCATCACAAAATATTGACATATCTTTATTTTATATCTTTTGGGTTGCGAAAAAAATCACAATCATAAATAGGATTGTAAATAAAAAAGAGTTTAAGAAGCCCTGGTTTATACTATTGGTGCCAAGACGGCAGAATAAAACTTTTCAAAGATGTAACCCAAAGAGTTTTAATGTATCACGTTTTTTTTTTCGTTTATATACAATGCATATGAAGTTTTGTAATTTTTTGTAATTGAAAAACTAAACTTTTGTTATTACCAAAAGAAATTCGTGCATTGTTGTAAAAAGAAACAGTAATAGATACAGTAATAATTATAGTATCGGCTACAGAGAGATGTTTTTCGGAACATGTTCACCAAATTAAATGTAGATTTCTAAACACTTCTTCAACGGCCACTCAAAAAAATATTTTCGAGATAAACAGCTCAACAGTTTTATGTGTACATCGTAGCATATTTTGAATGATATTTTGCAACTCCCGGTTAATTATTTACTCCAGGATCGTAAAATAAACCATCCGTTGTCTTATACAAGTCCACAATGTTTATCTATTATTTTAACGGTTTTAGCCTCTTTTAAATCCTTAGAGTTGATCCTTAGGCCAAATTCAAACCTCTAGGTCAAATTTTATACTCATAACTTCCATAATCTAATAATAAACCAGTAGTAGCTATAAAATTATTTCGAAATAGTAAAAAGTAACTTCCCTGACCGTATATGCGTATCGTTTTTCTTGTCTGCAAAAATCATACAATTCTAATTTTAACCTCATATTTTCCAAAATATTTAGCGTTGACAAAAATTCAATGTTAACCCCTTGCCGTCCTTTCACGAGTCTGACTCGTGATCAAAATTTTGTAAGTAGTTCATCACCAGTCAGACTTGTGGACAAAAGGTCGGGACAAACGTAACCGAGTTACCGCTCATGCCGTTTGATCCTCGATTTCGTCAAACTAATTGGTGCGGGAAGGGATTCTTTTGATGGTAGAAATTAGTACAAATTCAGCACTACATTTATCCGCTTTGATTTCTTCATTTTTATTAATTTTGACGTTTGGTCCTGCTTGTGGTACAAATTAGTACAAAATACGATTCTACTGATTTAGTCCTGCTAAACATAAGAGAGGTCGCAACTTGCTAAACAACACGCAATTTAAATGATTTTTGCCAATAGAAACACGTGCTCGGTGCTAGCTACCAATTCATTGTTTTGCACGAAATAAAACGATGTCTACTTGTGTTCCATCTCCCTCTTATGCCTCGGTTAATTTTAAAAATTTTTTAATGCAATTTAAACTGTGCTTTCTTAATGATACATACTTTTATCAAATTAAAACAAGAACATAATTCGCTTTTTTTTTACCCAACAAGACAGAAACCCCCTTAACTCACCTAACCCTAAGGAGCTAAAGAATTCCTAAGCTAAACAACTTGTTGGATTTTCTCTTCTTAAAAGAGAAGAAAGAGTTTTCGTTTGCAAAAACCATCTTTGCACGTTTGGGTTTCTTGGGTTTCTAACGAAATTTTTCGTTATTGACCTCAATTTTATTCATTCGAGCTTTTTTCCGAACAAAACAGACATACTCTTCTGTGTGTTTCTAATAAAGTTTTTAAAGTCAAGTCAAATAAATGTCTAACTCATTCATTCCACCACATATATCTCAAATACAACTCGACAGTAAAGTAACGATCACCGGACTTGTTACCGTTATATTGATACGTTTGATCGTTTGCAGCAAATACCCGTGGAACGACGGACTCTTCCCACGGACCTGCCTGGACCATCCCGACGTCGACCGTTCACGAAACGACACTCGCCATCGGCGGAACCATGCCCCACCGGTGGAAACGGCGGCGGCTGCAGCGGCAGCGTTCCTGGAAATGGAACCAGCAACGGTGCTTGTAGCGGTAGCAGCGGAACTACCGGTAACGTGTCCGCCGGCTCCGGGATGCAGACCTCCTGCTCGCTTCCGGAAACACCAGTCTTTGCCAGGGGAAGCGACATTCCCAGGACTCCTCAGCATGCCAGCAACCCAACGCAGACGCGTCGGCAACCTGGTTGGTACGCCCCAACCACGGCTACCACTGGGTAAGATCATCGAAGACTCGTCTTGGATCCTATCTCGGCGAAAGTTGCAAAACTGTCTGTCGTGTTCGAGAGGCTGACAATAATTAGAAAAACGGATAATTCAAACGAGGATTAATGTCCCTGAGCAAAGTTTTAAAGCCTTATAGCTTTAATATAGCCTTGGCATAGCCTCTGTGTAGCTATTAGGTTGATGCATAATTATCCGGCGTTTTTCAAAGACAATGTTTGTTGAAAAACTGAACATGAAAGTACACTAAAAACACTTTAGATTCAAGACTTTCGTGAGTATTGTTCTCCGTTATACTTTTAATGTAGATCTTCTTCTGATATTACTATTGATATCAGCTGGTAGGTGGAAGGTATCTGTCTCTATTTAGATGATGATTTCTTCTGCGGTATTTTAATAGAAGATATGATGAAGTTAAGACCTTTGAACAAAATGGTGATGTGAGAAGAGAATAAATATTAAGATTTCTCACAGTATTGGTTAGGGTAATTAGGTTTTTTGTTTTGTTTATTTTGTCGAATTTCTCTTTTTGCGTCATTGATCGACTGATTGTATTGCCCGCTGATAAGAATTTCTGTCAAAATTTATTCTGGCAAAGTAGAAACCGGGCTGGTCCCTGCACTAGGGGTCTTGTTGGAATAGATTGTGGGGGAGATTAACTCCTTCCCTCGGATAGTATTTATATAAAGCTGGGAGATGCCCTCTTGAGTTCTCGCAAGATCCAGGCACCTTCCTTGTAGCTTAGGCGCGTGAGTATTTTTGGTAGGTATGTAGGCCTTGGGAAAAAAGGATCCAGAGTAGAAACTAGTAGAAAATGGACTTTTTCTAATTTACCTGTACGAGGCTGTTTTGAGAATAGATTTAGCTTGTTTGGATGAAGGAGTTTCTAATTGAAAACAATTCGGAACCACTTGATGATGGTCACAGCACCGTTTTAGAAAAGCTAAAATACATCGATTAATGTGCAAAGATTTCCTGAGTTTTTTAAATAGATTTATCTAACCAAGCCTCTCCGTGAAGGTTTATGAATTTAGATTCAAGGCTTTCGCTGGTATTGTTCCTAGTATCGGAGCTACCTAACTCTGATAATGCAGACACTGCAACAAGCTGTAAATAGACGCACGAATCATACGGAACCCATGAAAACAACACTCAAAACATGTTAGAATGATTATTTTGATGCGGATGTGTCGTCTACTTCAATAATTGCTTTTCATTTGCTTAGCAGATGGTCGATTCCATGAGCAAAAATGTGCTTCGAGGCTATCCAAGCTTTGACGTCGGTCACAAGTTCATCCAAATCATATGTCATCCTTTCGTCTTCTTCTAATTTTTAATTTTTCCTCTGCCAAAAAAATCGTTCAGATCATAAAATGACTGCGGTTTACTCTTTCTCAAACTGGTAGAGCAAAATGTAACGTAATTGAATCTAATTATCGACACGCATGTGACGAATTACCTCTTGAAATAATGTTGTTAAAAAAAGAAAAATTAACGCTAATTTGAAATAACAGAGAAAAGAAAAACGACGGATAATTATACATCAACCCAATACTTATGTCCGCGGATCACTGAACAAAGTCATCATTTCCTCAACGCAACTAGTCAGAGGTCTAACTCTAAGTCCAGCTCTAGTCTCCAGCAATAATATCTCACTACAAATAGAAATTCGCCTAATAATTTATATCAAATAATAACGTGTTTTAGTGTAACTGTACCTTTTCGAACGACATTTAATTCTTTAACGTTTTTTAAGGAAAATTTAGATAAAATTTTATGTAAGAAGGCAGAGGGCGGGTCCGAGATATTTTATGCGTCTTTATATAGGGGTGAAGGAGAAGGGTTAAATTGAACAAAATCGTCCTTACATAATTAATGAATAGTCCCTAACTTCAAGCTTCCAGCGATTCAAATTTCTAATAACTTCCCCTAGCTTCTAGCTTCAGTACATAAATATTTGATAGTATATAGAAATAAATAAGTAATGCTCTGTAATATTTCATGCGAACAGGTACCGAAGAAACAATCCTGGTTTGGAGCAGGCGATAATTGGCACGGAGCTGCTGCGACTGGCGGGCGGCCCTAATCGCGGATGGTACCCGACGAGGAAAGCGAATCAACCACGGCCAGCGTCGATCGAACATCTCGAACGATTGAACAACGCGTACGACGCACGGTTAGTGGGCACCGGGGACCAGAGAAAACCGCTGACTTTGCCCACGAACATCACACCGAACAAATACTTCGGCCAAAGTAAGCACAGCTCCGCCTCCAGCACTCGCGAGGCGCTACGGAGGGTCACTAGCTTGCTCATCAAGAAAGGTAAGCGCTGGAATTTGCGCTATTACGAGGGCCCGCGGTCGCAACAGCGAACGCGATCGCGATCGCGGCCTCTGGAAAACGCGATGTGCTTCGCCAGGCCAACTCCGGTTTCAAACGAGCTCTGTTTGCCTTGCGAACGACGTTTCCTGGTCCTCTTTCTGTATCTGGCACGTTACTGTCCACGAAGTTTATATATTAATTTTGTTTTCAATTTGTCTAACAATTGTGAAGTGGATAGAGGTAAAGGTTCGCACGGTGTAAAGATCCACGGATATAGATTGGACAAAAATTTGTGTATTTTAATGACATACGTTGGATAACATTGCGAAATTGCATAGACGAAGTTCAAGACGTTAAACGCTGAACTGATCCCGATAGACCGAAGTTGAACTTTTTGTTTAGGCTACTCTGAAGAAACTACTTCTGAAAAAAGAACCGGAAGAGTCACATCATTGTATATTACGTTGTACAACGTGTAAACAATAATAATATTGATAATCAAGATGTAGAGTGTGGAATGGAAAAAGGAAAGGTATATAGAAATGCTTGATCCTTAGAAAGAAAGTACGACCTGTTGCTTTATGCGCTTACAATGTACTAACTTCTAATCACACAAAAAGTTGTACAGTATATACATTATGAGACGAATATAAAAAAGACGTTTGGCAGAAGTGATTGTACCTACTATCTACTCAATTCACCGTATCAAAAATGAAAATACAATATAGGCATAAGAATGATATCAAAGCAGAGGTAGATTCAACAAATATGAATAATTTAGTAACTACCACAATGTTTATTTATATCATGAAATAAATGCGGACCACGAAACGGCATTTTGCGACGCAAACACGTTCACGAACCAAGCATTGCCGCGAAGGGGTTTTAAAAATGGCGACCGATAACTTCTTTCGCCGATTCGATACGTTAATCCTCTATTGCATTAAATAACTCATAAAGAATCTAATAAAAACGATATCTGTAAAAACCATTAACGAAACGTTATAGAATGCGCGCATGATGTTCTATAAAGCCTTTAACAGCTCTGCGAAATCAATCCATTATTGTTTAGTACATCATCGAATTAACGACTAATTTGTGAAATAATCAAGAAACTATTTCTTGTTAAGAGAACAAAATAAAATTCTTGCAATAGAGGCTTGAGATGTCCCGTCCAAGGATGTCGAGTATACCATCGTAAATTGAAACTTTGTCTTTCTTCGTTTCTGGGACACGTTAGTTTTAAGATAATTAAACTGAAGCCAAAGTCGATGACGTCGCTTCTATCGTAGAAATCGAATTGCTGATCGCATATCGCGTCGTCATTTAAAAAACCATCCACATCGAGTTTTCGGGTGGGCGTGTCGACCCTTTCGGATAACCACCTGTAACCTGTAACCTAAAAGAATTTCTCCGACTTGTTTCTTGCGTGACCTTTCGTGGCACTTGAGCGCCACCAATTAATTCTGGCTATTGTACGCCTTAAGTAGTTGATCTATTTCAGTATTTCTATGGTTTCTAATAACTTG
>NC_071981.1:9895898-9945111 GCF_026283585.1 Hylaeus volcanicus
ATGCAACAAATCAGTTTCTTTCTTATGGTGTTTCTTTATGCAGATATATGCTCTAATTGTTTTTCTCTTATCGCTAATAAGTTATGGCCCGTTTGCTTCTTGTATAAAACATTTCTTCTGTTGCTATCTTAAAATGGCTTGGCAGGCTTGTAGAGCTCCGTAAACTTTGGTTGTCCAATGTGAAATTTAAATATACACTGGTAAATTTAATCGATCGATAATTGTCGGCTACGATCGTAAGCCTTGGTTGTAGAGAATAAACACTACAAAACTTAAATGAAATTAAGCTCCAAAAATTTCGTTATAAATTACCGATGTGCACAAAAGTATTTTAATAATCTTAATGACACGGTTCGCAATGATGTGGATAAATAACGTAACGATTCAAGGGTTTCATGCCGTGAGGAAGTTTTTCTAAGATAAGTTTCTCTAAGATACGTACAAGATGTAAGAAATACTAGATGGAAGTTTTAATTTGATTTCTTGGAAATTACTGAAACAATTTGTATTTATTGAACAAAATTTAAAGATCAAAGTATTGCAGTTCAAACTCATGGATTCACTTACAAGATAGACATTATTATAATATATAACAGTAAAAGGAGTTCCTTTAAGCTATAGCATAAATTGCACTATAGATTGCTAAGTCTTGTATCGTAATTTATCACGGAAAATATTAATTAATTGTCAAAAATTATAACTAGTACATACATATAACTTAATTCAGATATCTAGATCCTAGTGTTAGATAGGACACACATATCACAGAAACAAATCAGTTTACACCTGTCATTTGAATATGTTACAATCCTCCAAGAATCCACTAATTAGTTTGAATCCTCTAAGATTAGGTTTCGGCTCTAAGACCTTGATAAGGGTAACACATTTCTCTGTAAACAGAGATGAAGGTTTATTAATATTGATACTTGATACTTCTTGCTTTACCAAGTTCTGGACAGTACCAGCTTGCTTCACAGTTATTCCTGTTTGTCTTTGAACCATTCATATAAACTGTGATATAACCATTATATTATGTTCCAGAATATTACAGAATACAATCATGATATTCATGTTGTCCTTGAGTACAAGACTTGATTGGACATTACAGTTGCTATAGCTTACAACATAATGCATTGAATACTGTAGCAAAATTCCTTTCTTTTTTTCTTGTTGAAACGCAGGCCTATAGTCTTTTTATTGAGAATTATAAAAAGTACATTTGTAAATAGAAATTTACATCTAAGTATATTAAGAACTATATCTCTACATTATGTATAAGTTAAGATAATCTTATGTCTACTTTGTGCTTGGTTACATTTAGATTTTTATATTGTTATTGACTAGAAAACTGTCTTATGTGGAGATTTTTGATATTTGATCTTGTTAAAATGTTTTAAATGTTGTATGGTGGATGACATCCGTATCTTGTTAAATCTTCGAATATTTTCTTTCTGTGGAAGAATAGTAATGAAGAGTTACAGAGGATATAATCTATAGTTTGATCGTCATGTCTGCAAGTACATGTTGGGTTTTGCAAAATTTCTTCCATTTTGTTAGTTAGTTAGTTTGTTGCAAAAATACAGATGTTTAGATTCTGCGGATCTATCTCCCCCTTATTTCTTCAATTTTGTATTGGTAATGTGGTTTTCCTTACCGAACGTATAAGGATAGTGCAAAATAGTGTGAAACTATGCACTTAAATAAACAAACTAAACTAAACTTAACTTGGTAATGTGGCGACATCTCGCGACATCGAAAGTTAGCTTCCAGCGAGCACGTGTTACCATGTGTCCGTATACTGGCGCCATCGGGTAACTTTGTCGCAACTATATCGTTCGTACTACCAAAGTAACCGACCTTGAAACCCCCAGCGACACGAGAAGTATGGAGAAACAAGACCTCCTCCGCGTTACACACTACGGCTTGCTCCGTACATTTCCACGCGCCGCCATTCTGTTTTTGTTATTTCCTCGAAACGAACGACCATCCTACAGCCCTCCGTTTCTTTCGGGCCGTTCTCAGAATGCACTTCTTTGTCCTAGTCTTTCAAAGAAATTGCCGTTGTTCGAACGTCGTTGTAGGACAAATCGTCCATCGATTATTCGAGTCTTGTAACGCGGACGAGATGTGTGCGCTCTGTGCTCTTCTCCTTTTGAATAGCGCAAAGTTGCAGCGCTACGCTGGTCAGGGCAGTCGAAAAACCGGTATACGTACTGAGATAGACACGTTGGACGTTGTTACGTAGGTAATCGAGGTACGCAGAGAAACACTCGTCCCGTTTAACTAACTATAACATATTAATTAGGATATAACAAAGGATTACACTATTTCTACAAAGGTAACGTAGTGAGGGTTGCACGATCGAAGTTCGGTAACAAAAGATTCGCGAAGAGGGGGTGCAAAAGGTTTTTATGCCCTTTATTGAATCGGTGTACAACTGACCTTGGGCAAGCGGTTAGTTGCTTTCCTCCGGATGTTTCTCTAAGGTGACACATTATGTGTCATCGTAAACCAGGAGCGCAACTAGAGGGAGGGTAGGGGGGTAGGGTGTAAGAGGTCGGATGCTTTATTATGGGGAAATTTTTAAAAATATTTTAAGACATCAATATTGACATTAAGTTCTGAATATATTAACGAAAAACAAGAGAAAGTTGACACATTATAAAAAAGTGATTATTTGTATTTGTAAATGAAAATAATACTGCTTTGCTCCTGTCGTGAACATATATTTCTATTGTCAGGTGTAAATAAATTTTCGTGTATGGATCACGACTTTGAGATCGCAATATGGTTAATAAATATTTTGATGTCATGACATACAGTGGGTGTAGAAAGTATTCGTACACCGATCAATTTCCCAAAAAACTGTGTAAAATTGTAATTTATTAACTTATTTTTTATAAACAATGACATTCTACATGTTCTAGGAAATCTCTAGAATAGATAGATTACAAAAAAAAATAGCTATTTATGTAAGTTACGAAATTAACAAGAAAAAAACAATTAATCGATAGAAATGTTGAAGCAATAAGTATTCGCACAACTGTTTAAAAGTACTTTCCTGGAAATTTGATGTTTTCTAATTCACACGGAACAATAAACTAATGTGTTTACGTTACAAACTCTGCTGTAAATGGTTCGTCATAAGAATCGTACAAATACTAATTGCTTCTATACTTTTACCCAGTTTCCGCATTTTTTTGTTAATTTCACAAATTATATTAACTAGTAAATGTTGTTTGGACTATATCTATCTTAGAGACTTCCGAGAATACGTAAAATATCGTTGATTATAAAAAAAGAAGTTAAGAAACTACAATTTCACAGAAAAATATTTTGGGAAATTGATCGGTGTACGAATACATTCTACACCCACTGTACGTCGGTATGCAACATGGTGCCAATTGATGTGATTTTTACCACTCTTTGCATTTTGAAAAGAAAATGAGTTATACAAAAAATGGCAAAAAGTTGCAACAATATCAGCACGATAATTGTGACTTGAATGTCACGACACCGTGACATTTAAGTTTTCACAATGAAAGATGTCGCGACATTCAACATTCAATGTCTCGGCATTAAAAGTCGCAACTTTGTCACGTGAAAACGGACCTTTACTCTATAGACGGCGGAATACTTTCGATTTTTAATGCCGTGCAACACATTTGCGTTTGCCTTATCGATTTGCCGCTACTCTAAGGAAAGTTTGTTTGACCATTCTGGGCGTTTCCCATCGATTTCCGGTGATAATGTACTTTGAAAAATTCGAGAGAACCCTTATCGGTTGCTTGCAAGGACTAACTGTTAATTTCGAAATACCAGGCGAGATAATTATTCCCGTCGAGCAAGAATTTGGTAGCGTCGGTGTAGAAGACGACGCTGCGCGACCGTGCGCGTGGATCAATACTTATTCGCTCTGGAGAGACAGCGTTGCTCGCTTTAGCTGCACTACCGTTGCCACGGATTTCACGGAATCGTTGACCATATCCAATTCGATCGTAAGATCTCGGCGATGACGTTTAAGGTCTATTTTCAAGCAACGTAAAGTCGTAACTTTTAATGCCGTGACATCGAATGTCACGGCATTTGTCACCGCGAGAACTTAAACGTCGCGTCGTTCCGACATTCCGATAACAGATGTCGCGTCATCGCGATACAAATTTTTTACCATTTCCTGTTTATTTTATTATTTGCCGGGTACAAAATTTATTTCAAAACTTAAGAGTCAGAATTTCGTCAGTCGATGCCACGTTGCTTACCAACAAATGTCCACGACACGAAACTGTCTGGTTATTAACGGTGTTGTCATCTCAAAGATCGTCGTCACGAAATTAAAAGTCGTGACTTTACGTCCCGTGAAAACGAACCTTTAGGCTAGGCGTAGAAGATTGAATGCAGGGTGACGCAGCGCAGCATTTTCTAGACCAGTGTTTCTCAAACTTCATCTTCCCGCGAACCCCTTTCGATGAAAGACAGTTTTTGCCGGACTCGGTAACGTAGAATTGCATTATTATTTTTTATAATTTTTCTGTAACTATCTTTTGGAATAATGGAATTATATTTTAGAAAAATTGATTCAATTTATATGACTTTATAGTTTTTAATTGAAAATATGTATACGTTGTTCTTATTGACATAATATTCAAAATTAAATGAGAGAAAGTTAGCGTGCACACCTAGTTCATTTGAGGACTTATTAATTCTTCTCGATAATAAATACATTTTTGTATTCGATATCATTGGTAAATATGGGTAAACCTAGTTTCAAGAACCCTAACCTTCGCATATGTTGTGAAGGTCATGGCCCGAGGTAATGATGAAAAGATTTTAGCTGTCGTTTTGTGTTACACGTTATTAACTAAAAGGAGTTTACTGAATAAACTATTTGCTCTAAAATATATAACGTGACACGTAAAACCTGTTCCTCACTAATATATTAAATATTGAAATGCACGTATTATCAAAAAATAAACTTTCTCTGTATTCTACATTTATTTCTTGCAATTATATTTTTTAATAAATAATGAGAAACGGCTTAACTATTGTCATTGATCCTCCGCGCTATGACCTTGACAACATGTGTCAAAGTCGAGGTCACTGGAGCTAAATACCTTTCCGTGCATATTTATCAAAAGCCCTTGGCGCGCATAGATAAAACTGTTCTGGGTAAAACTACCTCATTCCAAACGGAAAATCCAATATTTGTTAATACTTTATCACTATTAATAGAAATAGAATGGAATCTCGATGAGTCTGTCATAAAATTTAAAGGAAGAATCAAAATTTGTAATTTACAATTGAAACGATCAATGAAATAAAAAAGTCGAAAATCAAAACAAAACTATTGGCAAATATACAGGGTGTTCACGAAAATACCAACGTTTTCTAGTAAATCGTAATTATTGGAAGTAAATAATATAGGTAAAAGTTTTATAGTTGTCTAAGAACAACATAATGGCATATATCAATATTTAATACTTGTAATATTTTTTGAGAAACTGAGGTAACCTTTAATTTTTTTAATGGAATGCTGTATATTTTTTATATAATATAAAAGCGTGTATTAAGACGAATTTGTCACTGACTTGCAAAGTCAGAAACGAAAAAAAATAATTCGAATGTTTTGTTTTTGTTTATAAACATTCTTTATCGATAAGACTACAATATATGTTCAATGTGACTTACTTGTGGATGAATGCACGCTTCAGATTTATAAATTATATTTTTGGTAGCTGTTGCTAATTTTGTTTGAGATATCGATGCAATGTGTATGCCACTAACCCGAACATCTCGGATTCGTTCTTATCTGAGAAGTCACGAAGTGTCAAGTCAACCGAGAAATTGAAAAAGCATTACACGCAACAAATAGTGACATTGTTCTGTAATAGTAGAAATAGGATACTTTCAGGTATCCCTTTTAAAATGGATAACAATGTCAAATAAGTCATATTCGATAAAAAATCTATAAAAAATACTTTGTAAACATTGTAACAAAATATTCGTGGTTACTTATATCATTTCTGATTTTGCAGGACCATAAAGGTCATTGTATCACACATGGATGAATCCACCTTGATACGCGTTTTCATGTTACACAAAGAAATATACAACATTTCGTTAAAAAATTAAAAGTCACCTTTGGTGCTTTAAGGGGGGAGTCTGGTCCAGCTAATGTATTTTTCTAATGCATATAATTTCCAGATATAATTAATTTTTGTTATTGAAACTTTTTTTACATGTAAAGGGAGGTTCAAAGAAGAAAATTTGACAGTGTAGATTTAATTTGAATGTATACATACATAGATATAGTAGTCGTAAGGAAAGGATTCGGTCAAAACGGTGGGATACGTGGAGTCCTGGGAAAACATCTGATAGGTAAAATCAGAAAATTTTTTTTCTTTAGTAGGTACGTAAAATGCGTATGAACCTCAATTTGCAAAAAAAAAATTGTTAATTGCAAATAGGCGGCAAAAACATGAAAATAAACGATACATGTCGGCCATTATTTTGCAATAACTTCATGCAATAATAATAATTCATTAAGAGTCGAGGTTCATGAGCATATAAATTTAATTACCTTCGATTTAAGCGTTCAACCAAGTGAATCGAATAAAAATTCGTTGTGCTATGCGTCCCACCGTTTTGACCGAATACTTTTCTTGCAACTACTATATCTATATATGTATACATTCAAATTAAATCTACACTGTCAAATTTTCTTCTATGGACGTCCCTTTATATGTAAAAAAAAGTTTCAATAACAAAAATTAATTATATCTGGAAATTATATGCATTAGAAAAATATATTAGCTGGACCAGACTCCCCCCTTATATCTATTACAAATATAACAAAATTGATGTGCGCCATTATGTTAGTCATAGAAAACTACAAAACTTTTCCCTCTATGATTTGTTCTAACACTTACTATTTACAGGGAAAAACGCCAGCTAGTATTTCTGTTTGTTATGATAATAAATACTATGCGCATAATTTAAACCAACCTATTTGAATAAAATCGATAGTTTTTTTTTAGGTAATAATCGACTGAACGAGAACTATCTAAAAGTAATTCAACTAGTACGATCGTGAAAATTTAATTAACTCTCTGGGGCACGGTGGGATTAAAAGTGTCTCAGCTTTTTGATGGACCATAATGCATGGTGGGACATTTTTAATCCCACCTCGAAATTTTGCAATAGCTGCATGTGTATAGGTTTATATTTCGTCTTAGTTACGTAAAGCAGTTGGTAGTATATTCATCCAATGTTACAAATGTATGCACTTATGTTGGCAACTTTCGACATTCCAATACCGGTTTAACAATTGTTGTAAGCGAAAGGTTTATTGCGATAATATTTCTTTTCTGGTTTTATGTGAAAAATCGTAGAGGTAAGTTAATTTATATAAAAATTAGTTCTATTTAAACAAGTGAAGTGTTTTATAATAAAAACTAAAGATTAAATTTGTTTGCAAATGATGAAAGTATGGTGGGATTTTATTCGTCCCACCATGCAACTTGGGGAGTAATACAAAAAAAACATATTTTTATTTATTGTTTATGTTTTAATATTCTTAAAACTATAAATGTGACGCCCCTTGTTATTCTATTTATTTTGTTACATTATGTGATACTTTTATTAATAAAAATATAACAATTTTGTTTGATTTAAAACGCAATAAAATTCCTGTGCAACATGGGTCTATTTTATGATCTGAATTCCTGTGCCGCAAACAGTTAATAGATTCGCGGTTCCTAATTGGAGAAACACATTGGAGAATTATCGGAGACAATTGCAAAATGCTGCTTCGCGCTCACCCCGCGCTTGATGCGCGCTGTCCCTTATTCGTCGATAACGATCGTCTCACGATCAACTGTCAACTTACGGAGACGCTCTGTCAGTTTAATGTGTCGCGTCGCATTCGCCAGTTTCTTTTCGTTCGTTTCGACTATCGAACAAACGAAAGAACGAAACGTACAGACAATGCGTGTACGACCCTGTGCGTTGAGCCTTATCGCCGTTGGTTATTTATAGAAATGTCGCTGTATCGATGCGAAAAAAAGAGCTTTCGCACGACAGCACAACGCGCGTCCTTTGGTACGACTTTTCGTGGTCTACTATCCATCGGTTTCAAAACTTCTCGGTCAAAATATCTCGCGAATCAGCGAGAATAAAACGCGAAGATAGCTCGATATCCAAATAGTGCAACCGAGTGGGTTCGCGCTGCGTATCGTTTACAAAGATAGGGCGATAAGCGATAGGAGAAGGTAGAAGAAACGCCTTCGAACGCGACGCTACGCGCCGATACGCATGCGTGAGACGCTCTTCCCGACTCGGCCGGATTCGACAACACTCGGCTCCCGCGTTACGTTTGGACAACGAGAATCGCTGTTTGTCGAAAGGAAAAGCCGAACGGAAAAGTCGTTGCTCGGAACGTGGATGTTAAAAATAATCGATCGAATGGACGAATGACGTTTATACAGAGAGCGAGAGAGAGACGAAGAGGAAAGTCGAACGGAGGAACTGTGTTGCATTGGCTAAGATGTGGAGAAAGAGAGAGAGTTGAAGTGCGTGGGTGGGGATGTGTACCGTGATGTCACGAGACGAAGGCGATTGACCAGCGAGGGGATGTTTTCGGGTCGGTTAGTAAGTTGTCGGTTTGGTCGGCGGGCTGGTAGCAGAGCAGTGACGTGGAAGCCGGAAGGGGTGACTAGCTCGTCGCACACAGTGGGCAGGGGGGTGGGTGGGCTGGCAATCGTTACTCCCGTCTGCTAGTCCGTCTAGCAAACTAGCAACCCTCCAGTCGACCAAACGCGCCACCCCTACCAAAGCCGGTTGCATCACGGTCGATCATTCACCGCGAGAGTCTCATGACCCGTTGGAGAATATTACACGTTTATCGTACTTGACGAATTCTCTTATCCTAGTCGGCCCGGTTTTTATTATATCCCTCGAGCACGAACCAACGCCCACACCACCCCCATTCCCGGCGCCCTCTCTCGTCTTCTTTCTCCGCATCCACGCTTTCCCTTTCTGTTCGGCCCTTCCTTCCGCGCCTTCGTGCGTCTTCGACGACAGAAAGAAATATCGATCGCCGCGTTGCTTTCGCCGACGCAACTACGAAATCCTTGACACCATCTATAGTAGACATGGGCAGAATTCTTATCTGCATCGTGATATCGAGTAACAGATAACAGATAAACAATTTTAAGGATAGAAAATGTTTTATTTGTCGGTGATCGGGAAGGGTTTTGCGGGCGTCAACAAAAACTCCAACAAATATATACAGTGGGTGTAGAAAGTACTCGTACCCTGATAAATTTTCAAAACAACTATGTAAAATTGTAATTTATTAACTTATTTTTAATAAACAATGACATTCTACACCGGGTGATTCACGAGAAACAGAACACCTAATTATCTCAGTTCGACTTAAAGATAGAAGAAAATGTTAGAGGAAAAAGTTGTACTGTTTAAGGGGGCAAATATGAAGATATAAAAGAAATTTCCGAATTTTGTAATTTTCAAGGTTTTTTGAAGGTCACCGATAATTTTCGGATTACATCCTATATTTTCAACATCATAAGTACTGTTCACTGATGAGGCTTAAGCTTAAGAAAGAATTCTTTCACAAACTATGGTCATATGGTCGTATTAATATTATTTTCTCAATAATTACGTGTATGCAAGTACAATGTGTAATTTTTTTCGAAGTAAAGGATATCACAGCAGAGCATCTCGTAAGAAATATTTCGTAAACTGAATTAATAGAAAGACACGGTTACAATTCGCTATTGAGCATATTAACATGTATACAGATTATTATAGAGACTTATTCAAATATGAAAACATTGTTTATTTAATGAATACTGAATAGTAAACAGAGTTATACAAACTATTTCTTTTTTAATTATTCAATGTACAAATACTTTCTACACTCTCAGTATCTTGATACTTTACAGTATTAGCCTAGTCAACTACTGTGTTTCAATAATTTTTATAGATATGACTATTACATAATTTGAATCTGCTGACTGAATATGCAAATTTCTAACCTTTTACATCTGCCTCTTGAAACAAAGTATTTTTTGTGTAGCTATAGTCATTGATCTTGGAACGGCCTTGAAATGATTTTGAGTAAATATTCTTGGAATAATAAATAACGAGACATACCAACGTATTACAATTTATTTTTAACCGTTTCTTTTATCAAGCATTTAAATTTTTATTTGCTTCTTCGCAAAACATTGAATTCCTGTTTAACGAATAACGGATAAACAGTTTAATTTTGTACTCGTTATACAAAGGGATTAAAGTATTCTAGTTGATCTCGTAATTGCAGATGGTTTCGGCTTATAATTAGCGTCGCGACGTATCCATCGAATGAGATATCCGGTCCGAGTCGAATGCGTCATTTCGATGCAGCGTACACCCACGCAGCTAACGAACGTTTTTCGTGAACATAAACTACGGACATTCCAGGCGACATATTTCTAATTATACCTGGCATCGTTGCACACTGTCCGGATTACGTTACACTGCGACGATAGGCGTGCCGCGTTGAAACGTGGCTCATCTACCGTGTGTTTTCAAAAACGATTTTAACATCAACGAATACTGTAAATTGAGATGAATAAAAATGAAATATCGAAACGTTACTTTTCCTGTTTTGTATCAGGGACTGGAGAAAGCTTTTTAAAGCGCAACTCAAATACTCAGAAATTTTTTTAAATATTATTTCATTTAGCAAAGTGTTCACTATTTATTTGTACAACTCTTTTCCATCGTTCTGCAAGCTTGTATATTCCTTCTTTATAAAATTCTTAAGTTTTATTCATTAAAAATAAATTATTGCCGATTTGATTTCGGTATCATTTTTAAAGTTATCGTTTTCCAAAAAGTTACACATTGATCAAATTCGGTTGTAATCAGAAGGAGACAAATCTGAACTAAAGGAACTGAAGTAAAGCTTCCTATTTTATATCCTTTATGTTTTAGCTAGTCAAAGAAATAACGCGATGTCGTATGTTCACGTGTAAAAGAAGTACATTTTTCATTTTTGTACTGTCTCAGTTTAAGATCATATACGCAACGAAAGACTAATACAATTGACAATATCATATCATGTATATCAACACCAAACGTCAAGCTTCTTGCTGATACCAACCTTGTGCAGTACATTTTCAAATTACTTAATGAAATTCGGTTTCAATTCTTTACCAACCAAAAAACAGTTCAAACTTTTTCTGCTATTTAATATTATGTTTAATTGTAAGGTTACTTATAGTAGTTCATTTTGTGTCCTTCCAATAATATACGATTGTATTGATCTTTATGTTTCGTTGATATGCTTTTTGATGAAAATTTCCTTAAGGTTTTATTCACCTCCAACATCTAATCAATTATTTTTAGTTCCCCAATAAAATTTAATCGATTATTTAACATTCTTGTAAAGCAGTGCTTCTATTTACTCCGATTTACTAGGCGATTAAAAACACTCAAATACTGGGTCAATTTTAAAATAATAGTATCTTTGAAAGTTGCTCTTTTAAAGAAAACAAATTGGACTATATTCTCCTCTTTTTTATAAATTTTAAAACTGTACCCACTATAAAAATTATGCACTTGTTTAAAAAAATGACAAAAGAAATGGTAAAACAGTTTTTTTAACTATTAGTTCAAGAGTTATAACTTTTTGGAAAAATTGAAGTATTGTTTTTCATCGTTACAAAACACTTGTAAAATCTATAGTTTTTGAAAACTAAAGATTGGAACAAAGTCAAATTTGCACGAAATCTAAGATGCTCCTCCATTTAGTGTCTGATCTCCCGTGGAATGACTCTATCTAGTAATGGTGTTTTCCAAATACTTAATAGTCACGATATAAATCATGTTTCAGTATTTTTGCGCGAAATATAAAGGGACTATATTTGAATCCTTGGCGAACGGTTCTAAATCGACGTTAGTATGACAATAGCGATCAGGAGTTAAAGCTACGTAATTACTGGACGAGGTCCTTTTTTTCTTTAATGTTTTATGAAGGGCAAATGTTAACCCTTTGAAAATATATTTATTTTCCTATTATATGCTATATAAAACGGGCACAAATTGAAATATTCAAATTAGAAAATCGCACATGGAAATAAGTTGAAAATATTAAAAATGCGAATGACCATTCCACGACCGTCAGTTTCGTTAATTATAGAAGAAGTACTACTAATCTGATTTTCTAATGCTGTCCTATGTAGAAGAAAAGATTCAGGACAATTGCCTACATAAATTCTTGCATAGAGAGAGATTATACATTATAATTTATAAAATATTATAAATTATACATATGATTGCATAATACTGTAGATGCTAATTTGAATAGATAATAAGAGAATTCGATGACACGTAGTAAAAACGATGTCTTACAGTTGCACGTAAGATAAGTATTATTCGTTCCCGTTGAAATAGAGTATGAAAAAGCAGCGATAAAAAATAACATAGAAACTCTGATGATATTGAAAAGAATCATCTTTGTTAGCTTTAGGGTGAAGATTACAAGAGCAAATACAAATGAAATAGCTGACATAACCGTCGGATTACGCAACAATACACGAAGAGAATAGATTATGTTGATTTAGTAAATTGAGTATAAAAATAAAAAGAATAAATAAGAATCTGTACAGTTTGTAAAATTGTATTTGATGCTTTATCTTGGCTCACTGCAAAAAAAAAGGTTGATTATCACTGACCTATATCATTAACAGTGACTTTACAAATATTATGTTTCAAGTAAAATTTGGAAAAAAGTGAAAGTTTATTTATACGAAATCATGCCATCTTTTTAAAGGACAAACCAAATTTTTCTTATAGGCTTTTAAACAGTCGTTATATTGAAGAGGTAACAAATAAGATCTTAAGATCTCCTTTTAGATAGGGGACCAAAGTTGGAGCTTGGATGATTGGTTCATCCCTGGGAGAACCGTTGCATCGCGAAACGGCGAGGTTCAAAGCGCGCTTTGCACTGTCACACGTTTGACGCAACGCTAACAACGTAATCCTACTCTTCGCGTCGCGCGATAGCGACGGTGTAGCATTACGCTTCGTTCGCTACCTGTTTCGTTCGCCGTTCCCAACGTATGTATATTTCTAGGTAAAACGTTCAACGCTCGGATAATCTCGTCACCTTAACCCAGTGATTCTTTTTTAACCCTTTCCAGTCAGGTGTCGCCTCTGAGGGGACATAGTAAGGGGACATCATAAGTCCAATGAACTATGTTATTTTTATTAGTCCATTACAGAGAAATTTCGATTTATAAGCACTGTTTGGGATAAATCCATATTCGCGCTACAAAACATGGATCAAATTGACCAATGTACATCAAACTTCTTCCTAAAATCACTCAAGTACTAACACTAGGTTTACGGAGCACGGTCATTTTGACCCATTCCAAATTTCACAAGGTTTTCACAAAAATCATTTCCTCTTTTCGCCAACCACTTATGCTGACTTTTATCCATATGAAGACACAAGCATATATTATCATATACAGGGTGTCTTACGCAACTGGAACAGGCTGAACCTCCTACACGGTTGAGAGTAGAAAAAAGATGCTATAAATGAAAGTTCAGTGGTTTTAGATGGTGCATAAGATACAACTAATTTTATGCACTTTTGTGCATCGGTGCATCAGAAAAATGCAACTGCAATGTTTTTTTAAATGAAAATCTATATTTTTGACGACACAGATCGATGCGGTTTCTTGTGCTCTACAAAAAAAGTATTAACATACTTATGTATACCCTAAACTTGTTCGTTAGCAAGTATCCGTAACTATTTCTGTCCCTCAGCAAGTACCTACGTTACAACAAGTGTTCGAACGATGTATCACTTATTTTGTATATATAAAAAAAATTGTTGCAGATAGAAAATGTTTGCAGTATATGCCGACGTATTTGTTGTTTTTTTCATGTAAAAAATATTCGAATTATGCGATGTTTGATATCACTTTTATCGGAAAAACATAAGGAATCCATTGATACTATTTTCGCGACAATCTGATAAAAAATATAAACATTTTATGTACAGCAGTACATTTTACAACTGACTGCCCGTATCTTTTGTTCTCCATCGAGCGCCTCCCTGGGTTCGCTCAAGGGTCACGTGTCGAATGAACGATCGATTCATCAATTTTTCAGAATTCTTTATTCTTCATCGTATCAACGTGTGAACGTGATACCATTGGATTCTTGGTGTTCTGCCGATTAAAATGATATCTCACATCATGTAAATCGGACTATTTTTAACGAAATAACGTTTCAATTATGCAATCAGATTTTTCATGTTATTTCGTTAATTACTAGACTGCGGATCTTTATGCATTTATAAGAAATTTGAACGTGCAAGAAACTACAAAATGCAAACAATATACAATAATATAAAAAAGATTGAAAGTAAAGTTCACGTTATAATATTTGCAGAATAAAATAAATTCCTATTTAGGTTCAATTTTTGTAGGCACGTTCGCGAAGATTTTATTTTGCATATAGATCCGCAGTCTATTAATTATTGTCCAAATTATGTCGTGTGTGGTTTCATTTTCATCGCAAAAACATCAGGAATCGATTGAAGTTATTTCTGCAAAGTTCTGATTAAAATTGCGGAGGTTGGTATTTTCATTTCTTAACGGCTGGTTTGTCCCCGTACGGTCAGTCGTGCTGTCGGTCGTATGACGTGTTGTACAACCTGTTGTACAACAGATCGTATCGTGTATGGGGCGTTTAAACTAATATTTCCAGCAATATCGGTACGACTCTCAAAAATAGCCTTGCTTCGCGAGTATGTCCCAAACTTTCGTTGGTCTTGCCGTAGTTGTTCCTTCGCGTTGGACAGAACATGTATGAACCATATTTGAAGTTTGGAATTGACGCAGTACGAATACTTTTGTGACCCATTGTAGACGTGGTCGCAGCCGCGAAACTCGAGAACTTTATTGAGCATTGCAGTCAACTCTTGAAAATTGAGAAGAAGCACCTCGCGGGATCAACGACTTCGATGAACTTGTTAGTCGTCGCGAACGAATCTGTCTCGTGTTTCTTTGAGTCAGTTGTCTATCGGTCGATGCCTGTGTTCAATAATCGATGGCCTCGTTCCTCGAGTTAGAGTTTCACTTTCACGGTTACGGACGAAAAGGTCTTCGCGTGATCCACGGGAAACGATGAGCTCGTGACGCGCATACGTGAAACGTATCACGAATGCATTGTCTTCTGCGTCCGAAAAGCGTTTCATGATGTTAAAAAGAAAGCATCGAATGTCTATGATCTGCTTTGTTTCCTTTCATATTCAAGAGCAGGAGAAAGTGGGTTAAGATGACGAACGTAAAACGGCTGTGAAACTGATTTTCGTTTAATTAGCAGAACCCATACATCGTTAAACGAAACAATTATTATTTAATGTTATGTAGTATTTCTTTTATTAACATAAACGTACACAGTTTGGCGATTTTTAATATAATTTCTTACTGTGTTTATTTAGTGACATTTGTGGCACCTAAAAGTAAGGTCACAATATAATGTAACATATCATAAAGTACGCCTTTTTCTCCGTAAATTACTATAAGGGTTTTCATTTTGTCTATTGATATTACGATTGTTTATTCAAAGTGTAGCTAGCGTAACCGTACGGGGTAAGATAATTCGGGTAAGTTGACAAATTCGTTATCTTGCTCCATTGTCAAATATTATGAAACTCCAAGCGGATATTGTTTCTTTCCTTTTTTTAACATGCCCAAAACGAACATAAAAAAAAGGAAGAGACGTATGTAGGATAGACATACCATTACAAAAGCCATACGTGATTGCTTAAATTTCTTGGAATACTGTTATTAAAGTTGCGACTTTGTAAAACTCAATTTATAAATTCAGAAAATACGGCATTCAATCTTTCGATCCATTTATATTTTAATAAAACGATTTTATAACGGCCAAGACAATAAAGAGAGTCTAGAATGCGAACATTATTTTTCAGACAGCGATACGTCATTCATCGATTTAAAAAGAAGCCAGGAAAAAGTAAAAGACGAAAAATAGACGAACAGTTTTGGAAAATTATTTGTATAAAGACTTTCTCTACGATTATGCAATTAATTAACTATCTTGACTGATTTGTATTTAAGAAGGAATATTTTATTTTATCGAAATAAATTACGAGTTTGAACGCAACTTTGGTATTGAACCTATAAGTAATTGTTTTAGATAACGTCATCAACTTACCCGACATTCTTATACAGTATGCGTTAAATCCATAACAAACTATCACAGAAGCTATACAGGGTAAGTCGCTTGTGACTTCTCCGTAAAATATTTCGCTTGTCGTGTAATGGCTTCAACGTCGTTGTTTTATTTAAAAAATGTCAATAAAAATCATTTTTCTATTACTCAATACTAGCTGCACCCCGCGGTTTCACCAGTGTGGAATAATATTCTTATTGACGTAGATGCAATAATTACTGCAGTGTTTATGTAAGTAGAGATAGATTTTTAAATATAAATGTTAATGACGAATGACCTATAATTCATTTCTCCAAATTATTTTCATTTTTCATTATCTTATTCATTATTCCAGATGATAAAATGATTCTTTCTTATAAAGATTAATATATTCTACCTAACAAGTACCCTTAAAGTTCACCTTATAATTTTCAAATCATTTTTAACATAAGAAACGTTATTGTAGATTAAATATAAAAGTTAGGTATATCATCTGGCTGACTTTTTTTTTAGATCTATTGATAACCAATATTTGTGTATTATATTATTTTCATGTATATCCAACCATTTGGTCAGCGTACGCCGATGAAATAGCCAAGCAATGCTTTTCTTCCGATTTACAAATTTTGAGATTTCAAATTGAAAACATATTTTTATCAAAATAAAACATAGCCTGTGCTACTTAGGGATAGTGTAGCTTTCTATATAATATTATCTATATAATTCTATATAATCTATATTTCTAGATTACATTAGATTAGATTCTATATAATTTTATAATATTATTATTATTAATAATTTTTTTGTTGGGGTAGGGGTGAACAAATGAAAATTTTTGTTGGACAAACGTGGATAATTCGCGTATAATCAAACTTCAATAAAAAAACGTAAACAAGATTTGCATGGATGTGCTGAATAAAATTAATTTTTTAATAACTCTCTTTTTGGGGAAAGGTGGACAAATGAAAATTTTTGTTCGACAAACGTGGACAAATCGTGAACAAACGAATGCAATTCGATTTTTACAAAAATTTACATTTCGGGGTGCCAACTTCACGAAGCTCCTGTAGATATATGCAACAAACACCTGTAAATCGATTTTACATTAAGTCAATTACTTGCGAAAAAATTGTTGAATATAGATATGACTTTCACGCGTCCAAGGAGGCTTTACCTTAAATCATTCAGATGTATTCAGACCTGCCCTAATGCCACGTATCGAAAATTAGTATTAACTTTCCAGACAACCTGATATAATATTGGACGACAATAATGCTGATTATTGCGGTCCCGTTACCATTGGAAAGTACATGCATCGGTTGTTCCAGGAACTTATTGATTTATACGAGGGTGAACAATCATCCCCCAGCAACGAACGTCGGAGTACACGTGTCATTGTTCTCGACCGGTCGCGCTATCTTCAACCCCTAGTGCAGCATGTGCGAGCTTGCTTTGCAAAATCGTAACCGATTCCGTTCGTTGGCAGCCAATCTTCGTCGTTGGCACATTTTCTATTCGATTCTAGCATTTCGTTTCATCCACTTGCGAATAGTACCCAATAAATACATTTGGCTGAACGACGACTTGTTTTTTTACGATTTAGAGATTGGATCGATCTCTTTCTCGTAGATCGCTACGAAGAGAACGTAATGGTTATTGTACAGCGACTTTGAATAGGAAGTCTACAATGTAACGTGACAGTATTAACACGGTTTTGAACCAAATATTTAACCCTTTGCACTCGGATGTCCCCTCTGAGGGACAGAGTGTATATCTCTGGCAAATCACTCGAATGTTCCCATTCAGGACACGTAAAATCTCTGTTAGCGATTGCACATTAAAGTTTTCCATTCGAATAACACGCAGAAGCAAAACAAACTATGATGCATTTATACCGAGATGTGTGTAAAATAAAATAGGTGCGAGTACACTTTGTATGAAATGGTTCATTTTGAGAAATTAAGCTAGCCTAGAATTTAGCTTAAAAGAGACTTTCTTAGATCGTTTCATACTTCACGTTAGAAAAATATGGAATATACAATTATGAGTTTTTGTCAGAAATATATTTCTGAAATGTTTAAAGATTCATTCAAACTGAGTAACGTTATGATAGTAGTTTAAGGAATGTGTGTTTGACTTCGTTACACATGTTGCTTGTTCTGCAAGGGTGTATGATTACTTTTACACTGTGATATTTCAGCGACCTAGCGAGACAAACGGTAATTTTCGAAATGTTCTAAATGTGTTTATGGATATTATAAATCAATAATAGAATGTCTTTTTCACCAGAAAACGTAAATATTATTCCAAAAAATAATCATGTAACGGGATATGAATTTCGGCTGTTCGAAAATAAAAAAGATTTTCAATCTTAAAATTCTCATTTCAATTTTCGAAATACATAAGCCAAAAATACATAAGAAAAAAATAGTGGCATTGAATGTACATTTTAGCTGTAAACTAGTGTTATGCATGTTACGGACATTGAACACGTCGTTCCTCGTAAATTTCGCTTCATCAGTCCATAAAATATTTAACAGAAATTCTGCACCGTTGACATGCTGTTGAAGTAACCAATGACAAAATGCCTTTCGCGAAATCTTATCATGAGGCATGAGTCCTTGTATTCTGGGGATATGATAAGAATGTAAGTTGTTCTTGTGTAGAATTTGAAGAATCGTGGAGCAACTAACAAAAGATTGTACAGCAACGAAAGGTTTCTTGTACTTACGTCAGGATTTTTCAATGCGTCCTTTAGTATTTGCTCTTCAACATTCACACTAACGCGTCGTCGACGACCACCATGACGGAGAGTTGTTCAAAAGAACCATACTCGCCGAGGGTTCGTTCTGCTCTTTGAATAACCGTCGATTGGGATACCGGTGTATGTAATAATTAGTAGCGGCTGTTGCGTTTCCACCACACCCATCTAACGAAAGTATCATTTCCGCATATTCTCGATTGCTGTCTGTAGACATGATGGCAGACAGATAGATATCATAGTGTTCAGCGATAAAAGTCGGATAGTAAGGTAATAGGTAAGAAAACATTTCTGTGCCATTGGAAGTGTTTATGTTTATGTAACTTTAATCGAGACAGTGATCTACAGTGAGATCCGTTATAACGGGACATGATCAAGTGCACCGGCGAAAATTCAAAGTCGATTTTCTCGAAAATAAAGTCTCACATGAACAATTTTTATTCTATATTTTTGACCTATTTTTTCATGTAGAGTCACCCCATTTTCGCTTGTACCATTTACCGAACACCCTGTATATCAGTGTGGTTAATAATTGTTACTTTTTTTTTAAATGGTTTATAATTTCGTTTTTTTTAACATATGAAATTTTCAGCAAGTTACTCGATTGCATTTTGATCTACATTGAAAAAATTCGCGTGAAAAGTATGTTCTATAAAAATCTGCGTTGAAACTGCAAAATTTTGACGTCGTTTTTCATAAAACTGGGATGGTCAATTTATATAAAAATAGGCTCGCATGATTCATATTTAATCAAATAAGAATCAAGTGAAGTTTAAGTTATAATCCTATATTAAATAAATCCATGGAACAATTACCTTAACCCTTTGCGCTCCGAGAGATGACTCTCGGTCCCCAATGTTTGACGAGGTAATCGTCTGGCAAGAATGTGGAGCATTTAGGTTTAATTCCTTTGGAACTCGAGGTGTCGGTAAAAAAAAAATGATTGTCGGTGAGGTAAAAATGACCCGATTTTCTAATTCCAAATTAGTTCACGATCACTAGTAATATAGAAAACATAGAAAAAATGTACCGTACGTTGAATATATTCTGCAATTAATATAATAATATTGTTATTTTATTTTGCATAAGTGCACATACGTTTTAGTTACGTTTAGTATGTATTTGTTATATTAGTTTATATCATAATTGCTTAAAATTCGCAGTGTAATGATCACGAATTGGGTTACATGTTCAGCGTAAATCTAAATTTGGCATTTGTGAGTGAATTTTAATTATAAGGGTGCGAAATCATATAACTTGAGTATAACACGTAATGTACTTGTCTTACATTTGTTCGTACTGTTACGCCGGGGAGTGGTGGTACATCGAGGAGTAGACATTTTAAATAATCAAGACGTCTTTTATAAAAGAACCAAGAACACAGAATGTTTATTAACTATAAGAATAACTCAATCGGTAAAACACGTCTGTACGATAGCAAGTCTGGCGACGTTCTCCCATTCAAAAGTTGCCGGTTCTTTTGGTAACCGGAACATCCCGACGATCCGCTTCCGCTCGCTCTTCAGAGCGCACTTGTCGCAGCATCTTCACGTTGCCGCACAGTGGTACGGATCGAGAAATTTAGTGACATTTGCTTATAACTTTTGAACCATACTAGATATCAGCATGAAACATGGACTAAATAATATTCGTATGCATAGTAATAGGGAGGAAATTGAAAAATGTTATAACAATAATAATTGTAATATATTAACAACAAAAATATTACAAAATTAATTTTTTTTTGTACCCTGTTATTTATTTTTCATACATACATGAAACTATATCATTTTTCTTTATCTTATAATAAATAATAATTTCTTTATTTTTGCAATATTTGATTTTATTTGCATAGATACCAATAAAATTAAATGAATCGTAAGTACAGATATTATACATGATAAAATCCATCACATCAATAATAAAATAGAATATATACCATGGTTTTGTCGCCCAATAAAATTCGAATTTGTTAAAGAAACCCAGCAAGTTATAGATGACATAACAAATACCATTAATCATGAAATAGTAAATCTAAAGCCGGTTAAAATAAATAATGTACAAATAGAATATGTAATGCTCCTTACAATGGTGGATAATAAAATTTTCAGTGGCCTTACTAATACAAAATCGGCAATGCGTTGTTATGTTTGTAAGGCTAAATCAAACGAAATGAATGATTTAGATCTGGTAAATTCAAAAGTGTGCGACGTTAACAATTATTTATTTGGCCTTTCTACTCTTCATGCATGGATCAGGTGTTTTGAATGCCTTTTACACGTTTCGTACAACATACCCTTTCAACAGTGGACACCCAATTTACACCATTTTTCGTTACGTTTTAAAAATTTGTCCTGTATATAACGAGATTGCACCCATTTCTGTTTTAAATTAGAAACAAACTTTTTTAAATTTGTTTTTAACAAATTTGATGTTTCTAATGGCATATTCATTTCTTTACGTACTTTCTCATATTCAAAATAAATAGTCATTTAAATCTTTGGACGAATTTCTTAACGTCATAAATAATTCTAAATTTGTACGAAAAGCGTCCATTCTTATTAAATAACAAATGCCTGAATAAGAAAAGAAGAAGTTTTAAACACAAAAAGTACCACACGTAACAAATGTCCAAGTATTTAAGTAGGTAGTTACCAAATATAAGTGAAATATATAACAGAAACTTAATCACTAATCACTTCACTAAACAATAATTAAACTACAGTAAATAATGTAAAAGAAAAAAAACTATATCGAGATAAACATTAAATAAAAACTATGCAATACAAAATTTTAACAATAAGAAGAAAAGATAGAATATAATGCTCAAAAAAATGTCACTGTTCACGCTGGTAAGGCTTCGGATCAACTGAATGCAGATCGAAAGAGAAAAGCCTAGTCGAACTCTTATCTGTACCATAGCATAAACATTTGAAGTGTTTCAATCTGAAGAATTTTGTATTGCATTGTGGTGACTGAAACATGACCGCGGCCATCTAGCGCTGATAGATCCTATACACCCAGCGATATGCACGGCTTTGAAGAATAATAACTTGTGAAGTAGGACGAAGTAGGAAATAATTCTTGCATAATTATATAGGAGAGAGTATGCTGAAAATATTCGATGTTGTAGAATTTTATGATCTCTTAAGACTCAAAAGATACTCTTTGCCAATTACTAATAACTTTAAGAATTTTCTTTATTACATTCAACGTAACATTTGTAATACATTATGTACAGTAACTTTTAAGTGACACTGCTAATTTGTAATTTAACGATATACCTTTCATTTAAAAAAAAATTGAAAAAAAAATATTGAAAAGAATCATTAGGGCACCTTAAATAAAACAGGTAATTTTTTCTGCGAAGAAAGTTGTTTTCAAAACTTTCAACTTTAATTGTCTATTACACTTGCGGCTTTTATTCAATTTTATTAAGTTTTCATTTCTGAGATTACCAGACATTTACAAAGCAATATATATTCATCATACATCTATGTGAGGCAACTTCGCAATATTGCGGCATCTTCATGCCGCCACAACAGTACTTTACACTTATTCAACTTTTGCGTTTATTGCTTCAGATTTGCTTAGATATCTCTCTTCATGATTCTCCCATTAGGGATACCAATGGTCTGTTATCCTTAATGTATTATGCAGGGGCCCACTGGTCCTCCTACAGCTCGAATACCTCGGGACTGCTAAACCCGTACTGTAGTTAGAATCAAACATAGCTACAACCCCTGAGGACTTGCTTGGCATTCGTGGTAATAGAATCCATTCGAATGAAAAGTTGCATATTATTGTCATAGGAGTTAACTCTTTCGACCCTAGTGGAAGATATACATATGTCCCAGAGAATATATCTGGTTACCGTTAGCTAAATTACAATTGAGACTCACAGGAATATATTATATGTTTAAAAAAAATGAAAATCATTCGCGCTGTGTCAAATTGTCTCTTCTTATCTGGCTGCGGCCTTTGATTTATAGCCAACCCTAATTTAACCCTTTGCACTCGAGGCCTTTTTTTCTGGTCACTACCAGCAACTCGAGATGTTTCTTAGCATTCTATTGCCATGAATTCTCTAAGCTATCTAGATTTGAGAATAAGGTCACTTTATTTTATTGACACTTCGAGCTCCAAAGAAATTAACCCCAAAGAAACATTAGGTATTGTAGATTTGTTGCGTGAAACGTAATGGTGACTGAGACTCACCTCTCGAGTGGAAAGGGTTAATACAATTAATTTCTAAACAAAAAGATGAATAGAATTCAAATAGAAAACAGCCAAGTTAAAAGAAAGATTGTGAGGCCTGTTATCGATAACAGAATTCCATTCAAAGACCCTCAAGACTTTGAAAATGAGATCTCTAATTTGAGATTTAAGAATCAAGTCACCTTTGCCTCAACAAAGAATCATTTTATTGACACTTGTCAATACTATTCCGAAGAAATTAAACTTAAAGGAAACCTAGTGGTGATTGAAAATCACCTCTCGAGTGCAAAGGGTTTGTTAGATTCCGATTTATTTCAAAGTTCGGTTTCTAATACAATTCGGTACTTAGAAACTATGTAAATTACCGTTACGTTTCTACTTCTGTTGTAATATATTACGAAGAAGCTCGCGAGAGCAGTTTTGGTGTGCCTTTTAAACGTTTGTGTTTTTGGATTCAGAAGGGCGGTGGAAATAAGGGGAAGGACCAATGAAAATCGTAGGATGTTAAGGAGTCGGCCGTGTTATTCGGAGTTAGTGAGTAAGGGTACAAGGGTCGGATGCGTAGTTGGTGTATGGACGCATGACTAGGTTTGAAACTTAAAAATATTTACTCATCCCATGAAAATAAAACTACTGACTAACCTAAAATAATGAAGATTAGATGGTACAGTACAGAAGGTACAGATTAACCTAAACAATATCCAATAGGTTAATACGCGGCAAAGTGTCTCGAGTTGCTGATAGGCTTCAGCGAAAAAGGCCTCGAGCGTTAATTGACTGATTACTTTTTTCGCTACTGCCGATTAAAAATCGTATCCTTTTTTGGCCCTTCACCCTGTCCTAACCTCTTAAGTAGATCGCTATATTTATTCCACCACTTACACGTATTTGTTTGCCATTCCCCAACCAAGTGCCTAAAAGCGAACACGTTTCGCTTGAGACCCCAACGTTGAGTTCGCAACGTCGAAGATATTAAAAAGCAAACGAAGTAGACGATTCCTAGAGAAACTTTAAAACTTTGTTCGCTAAGAGTGCGAGTTCTGTCATTCCATGCTATGCCATGCCAGCCAGTGAAACGAGATGGGGGTTATTAATATCTTTCTAGAAATAGAGTCGCGAACGTGGAAGTCACTGGTGGCGGAATAAACTCGACGGGAATATAATAAAGGTCTTTGGCGAAGTTTATAGCCGCGACCGATCTTGAGCGAAGGATAAAAGTTATCGTCGGACTCTTTGCTATTGCACGTGCCAGAGTTTTTTCAGCGTTACTTTTTTCCATCTGTTTCTCGCCGTTTACGCAAACCGGCACTTTAAGCTTGCTCTTCTTTCTTGTACGAGCTCGTTTATATCTTTCCATCTTTGATGTGTCGCGGTTGAAAACGAGAACTTTGCTCGTTAAACTGTTGTCTGCCGAATGATCGAGTCCTGGTCCAAACGGAGACATTGATATGGCGATAATCTCTGCACGTATCTACATTCAATGTAAATTGTTTTCTGTTTTGAAGTTGATTATTTCGTGTCACACTTTTATCTACGTACAGTGCGGGACAAAATTTCATTTTTATCTAAACCTTTTTCTTTATCCCACTTTAGAAATAAATTGAGAAAGCTTAGATTTTAATACTTTGATATATATTTATCGTTTACATTTCTTTTCATAATCTTTGTAAAGTATACACCAGCAAATACGAGTTTAATTACGCTTACATGAAGTAAGAGGTACGATATACAGGGAGATCCACGCAACTTGCAACTTGATTAACTTCTAAAGTATGTAACTAAAAGTATGTAACTTAAAGTAAAGTAACTTCTAAAGTATCTAAAAATCATTTTATACAAGAGTTGTATAAGAGGTACATTATAAAGTATGTTCCTTTTATAGGTGGAGACCTTTTTAGATATTTCAAAGTCATCTTTTGTATTTTAAATCAAATGCTTTAGTTTTGTAGTGAATATTAGCTCATCCTTTAAGTAATGTCGTCCCTTACGTATTTATCGATATTTCGGTTTATGTCTCTGAAAGAATGCTCTCTTGGCAGTGTACAGTGTGCGATCAAAGCAGATAAATCGATATTTTTCATTTATATTATAAATTCAATTTTTCAATTTTAAAATGAGGGGCAGCAAAAACCATTTTTCGATTGGATTGTTAATGGCGACGAAAAAGTGAGATTTATACAATCCAAACTACAATGTCTACAATGGTTATCACTTTTTTAATCACTTTTACTATACCCTAAAGAGAATCATTTTTGAAAGATTTTATTGTGTCTGTTGTAGAATGTCAAGGGAATCATTCATTTTGAACTTTTAAATTAAAATCAGACAATATTTGCAGATATCTATAGGTAACAATTTAATTACCTACAAGCAGAGCTATATCGGAAAAAGCAATCATCATTGATGAATTGCAGAGAATTGTTTGTCGTCGTCATAACGCTAAATCGGACACAACAAGGATAACGATAACAAAAAATATAACCGAAATCTTTTATCACATCCAGCATACATTTTGGATCTTGCACTAAATGAATACCACCTATTTTGATCGCTGCAACGTTTTTTATGATTGAAAATCATTTACAAATAGTATGGGTGCATATCTGAAAAATGTCACACTGACGCAACGCTTGATAATAAAGTTGTTAAAATAAAATAAATCGCAAAAGTGATTTCGCATGTCTCTTTCCTGTATCGATTTTCAATCATCTAATTTTTACATTCATCATGAAATCTGTAGATTTTAACCAGAAAAGATTGAATAAAATTGAACACGTAAAATCAATGCTGGATGAGTTTTTTAATTCAAAATTTCGAAAATTTTGAAGACAGAATTGGGACAATGCCAAGTAGATGGAAAAGAGTTATAGAAATAGGATCGATAATACGTTTGTGATTGAATTAATCATACGTTTTAATATTTTTTATCGATAGTTAGCGGTTCGGCAAATGACATTACTTATAGGATTCCCTAACGTAAAATTCTGAGTGAAAAAGTATTGGCCTTTATTGAACCTAACAGTTAACCAATAGTTGCGCTTCGTTTCACGACAATTTACTTAACGTAATATCGCCAACATCGCAAGCATCTATAGTGATCGTAATTCTGTACCGAATTTACCCACCATCGGTTTTTGTGAACTCAATTATTGGCAACGTATATTGCGTGCAAGTTACATGGACCACCCTGCACACGGTGTGTAAAATATTTACGTCCTTACTTGTACATCTAAGTATAAACAAAAATTTTAGATGGACTATAATTTTATCCCGCACTGCGATCACTGTTTACTCTAGCAATTGTGACTGACTTTCGCAAAATTAATCGCAATGTAATCACTGGCCAACACCGAAACGGTGTTTGCTACTACGTGCAGCATGGCCGTTATCCAGTTCGCAGCAATTCGATCTTTTATTTGGCAACATCCCAAAAGGAACTGTTGCGTTAAAGCAGACTCGATCGTTCTACCTTGCATATCGTACGGCCGCCTTTTATTGTTTACTTTTATTGCATTTGTTATCTTTCTCGGCTATTTGCTGGCTTCTTTCGTTCAAACGTTTTCGTCGCTTTAACGCGATAAAGCCTGATTCGAAGGTACGAATGATCGCAAATCGATTGTTTTGCTCGACTGTTTCAGGAAGCGGAAGCAAGGATGGTAAAAGTGGCAAGGACAACGCGTCGCCGTGTGGCCCTTACGCTGGTAAGTTCATTTTTATCCGTAGCTTTCGATTTCACCAATTATTTTAAAACACCCGAGGTTTTCTATTATTATTTTCTATTATTAATTTTTCTATTAATTGAACTTAACGATGGACAAGCTCTTTGGTAGACAAAACAAGATTATTTTAAAACAACCCAGATTTTCTATTATCGTCTTCTCTTGTAAATTTTTTTATTAATTTAATATAACGGGTGTCAACCTCTTTGGTAGACAAAACAAGATTATTTTAAAACAACCGTGATTTTCTATTATCGTCTTCTATTATTAATTTTTTTATTAATTAAATATAACGGATGTCAACTTCTTTGATAGACAAAAAAAATTATTTTAAAACAACCGAGATTTTCTATTATCGTCTTCTATTATTAATTTTTCTATTAATTTAATTTAATGAAGGACAACCTCTTTGATAGACAAAAAAGATTATTTTAAAACAACCGAGATTTTCTATTATCGTCTTCTCTTGTGGATTTTGTTATTAATTTAATATAACGGGTGTCAACCTCTTTGGTACACACTATTGAATTCAACTTGAACGGCTCCGATAGTTTTCGATATTACATATTGGAGAGATTTGCGTCGCGATTCGTAATTATTTTTGAAAAGGAACTTTTGCAGTGACTTGGTGATGATTTGGGCTGCTTTCAATGGTTTCGGCAAGGTCGATCTCACTGTAATATCTCACAAAATGGACAGTGGCGATTACCAAGCCGTTCTGAAAACGCACTTAAAACATTCGCAACTATAAATCTCGTGGGAATCCGCGATAGTGCGGTAATTAAAGTGGCAATCCCTACATTAAGGGGTTATTATCGTACGCGCGCGAAAAAGAGATTATTTTTAAAAAATTTCATTTCACATAACAAATATTTGTGGAATGTCAACGTTGTTATAGATGATAGCGGACATGTTAGACTAAAAACCAAATTTTTCTTGTTTATTTTTAATAACCCATTATTATTATGATACGTGCGAGAGAATAAAAGGTTTTTATTAAAGAATTATTATTTTACGTAACAAATAATTCTGTAATGTCATCTTTTTTACATATAATGCTAGACATGATAAACTGATAAACATCATTATAACGAAACTTCACCATCATATCGTTTAAATTAATAACATAAACAAATATTCCTTTGTGCTACAATAGAGATCCCATTTTATTCAGCAATTTACATACAAACAATTTTTTGTATCATCAATAGTTATTGAAATAACTGTCACACTTTAACGTGGACACTCTGTATACAGTCATCCCCGTAAATATGCGTACCCCCATATGTCTGTTGAAGAAATTTGTCTAAACTAAATGACAGGTATCATGTTTTCAAATAAACGTTTCATTTTAAATATTTACGTGAATAAACTTTATACTTGTACAGTGGGTGTAGAATGTATTCGTACATTGATCAATTTCCCAAAAAACTTTTATGTGAAATTGTAGTTTATTAACTCCTTTTTTTTTATAATTAATTATATTCTACATATTCTCGGAAATCTCTAGAATATAGTTCAAACAACAATTACTAGTTTATATAATTTGCGAAATTAACAAGAAAATACGAAAAATTGGTAAAAATATAGAAGCAATAAGTATTCGCACGGTTCTTATGACGAACAATTTACAGTAGAATTTGTAACATAAGCACATCAGTTTATTGCTTCGTGGGAATTAGAAAACATTAAATTTCCAGTAAAAAAGACTTAAAAAATGTTCTAATAAAGGAATGAAAGAAAATTCCACCCCGAATATCATCCACATTTATGATAGTTAATTTAATAGTTAGTTGAGTTGTAGTAATTATAAAATCAAAAGGAAATCCCACAAAGTATTAATTATTTATAAATAATATAAATTTCGTTTCTTTTTAATGAAGTTTTAAAAATTTAACACTTGTACGAATACTTTTTGCTTCTGTATTTCTATCGATTTATTGTTTTTTCTTGTTGATTTCTCACTTATACAAAATACCTAATCTTTTCGTAGTGTATCTATTCTAGAGATTTCCAAGAATATGTAGAATATCATTGTTTATCAAAAAAGAAGTTAATAAATCACAATTTCATATAGTTTACGGAAATTGATCGGTGTACGAATATTTTCTACACCCACTGTATATATTTACAATGAAAATTTGAATTTGGGCAAATTTCTTCAATAGATATAGAAGGTACGAATACTTATTGAACTGTTTGTAGATTCATTGTAATAGAGATCAGATTGAGGGTTTAGAAAGTTGGTAATTTAACGTACCAAAATGACAAGTAACTATTCATACTTGAGCCACAGCTATAAATGTTTAAATGAAAACCGCAGAATTAATTTCTAAAAAAGTAAAAGTTTGCCACCCCAAATTTTCTAAAGAAAATGTAAGTCCAACAAAAGTCACCAATTTCTTGTTGAACGTACTGTGTAGTAGCGTATTGGTGTGTGTATATTATCGCTAACAATTTCACAGGATTTCGTTAAGGGGATATCCTAAATTAGGAGGTCTAAAAAAAGTGGTTTTTCGTGAATTTTTTTAGGATGGAATAAAGTATATATATATAATAACATATTTGTGTAGTCTGTACAAATTTTGTCAACAAGAAATATTGAAATTGAGTCGACTGTGACGCACATTTGTAGAGCACGTCACAATTAAAACCTCCTATCGGCGGGAAAGATGCAGATCGTAATTTTGGCCTGACACAAAGAAAACCAAAAGAAATTTTCATTTTCACACATATTTCTTCTATGTGAACTAAAAAAATTCATACAAAAAAAATTGTAAACAACTTTTTTATCAAGTTAAAGTGATTTTTTTCATCCAAAGAACTCGTTCTTTTCTTCAAACTTGCAGTAATTTCACATTTCACCATTTTTGCGGGTTTTTGCTTAGTTCACATAGAAGAAATATGTATGAAAATGAAAATTTCTTTTGTTTTTTTTTTGTGTCAGACCAAAATTACGACCTCCATCTTTCCCGCCGATAGGAGGTTTTAATTGTGAGGACTCTACAAATGTGCGTCACAGTCGACTCAATTTGAATATTTCTTGTTGAACAAATTTGTACAGACTACTCAAATATGTATGAAAATAGGATAAAATGTTCGATAGAATTAATTATTTTTTTCCATCCTAAAAAAATCCACGAAAACCCGCTTTTTTTTAGTCCTCCTAATTCAGGATACCTTCTTAAGGAACGGAAAACTAATGACCAAAGATGTGGGTGATCGTGGAAATATAGGTCGCACTGTAGTTGAATGAAAAATCAACAGTTGAATGACCTTTGATGGTACTTTCTACTCTAAGTAGGGGGCGGGGAGGTGGGAGGCGTGGTCCTGAAGCTTCATTAGCTTCGTGGCAAATCTATCGCAATCTACCATACCGTGGTTACCCGATTACTCGTAATTTTTCAAGCAATGCTGCTTTGCCTAATCTCTACCAAATCCTTTGCGGCCGAATTTAGTGAATGTTCGTGAACCGCTACGCGTAACATAACTATAGAGTCATAGCGTTCGAAAATACCTGGTCCCTCTCCTCTTGAGATGGGGTTTAGTCGATGTCCGCCTCGCCTTGCGTCTGTATCTAAAGTGTCTATTAATATACCTCGATTATTTTTGGAAACTACCGCTTACCGAGAGAGGGACGCGGAGATCAAACCCTGTTTACGAGAAGAGCGTTCCGTCGATTAGGTTTCCGAAACGATATTCTTCAACAAAAGTACTCTCATTAACCCTTTCAATCCCAACGACGATATATCGTTGCGTTACACGGTGTATAAATTAGTAAGCATCGATGGTAAATAAATTATTTGTGTGACTAATGATAAGCGTATTAAAGATCAAATTAACCCTTTGCGCTCGAGGCATTGCTCTATAGAATCAAATCCAGTCCATTTTTATAATAAATTTCAGTAAAACCAAAAAACTCTACTTAGAAAAGAAACATCTACGAATCATTCGTGACTCAATGAATTATTATTACAATTTATAATTAGCTGTATTCTGATATAAGTAAAATTAAAATTGTACGTTCAAAAAGTCACTTTTAAATTACATATGTCGCCCTAGAGGCACCACTCGAGCGCAAACGGTTAAATTTACCTTACGCGAAAACTTCAACAGTACTGAAAAAAATCTCAAGGCCTTTCATTCGCTAAATACTCATCGCTACATAACAAGATTTAACCGCTTCACACTTTTCATTCCTAATTTTTCTTATGTACAAACATTATTTGCAAAAGAGAAATTCATTTTTATGTTTTTCATAGTGTTTTATATGTAGCTACATATGTTACTCATATGATTTTCAACAAATACTACATATTGACTTTGCTTTATTCTCCCCTTGTTTCGTAATGTATTCCTTTTTGAATTCTGAAAATATAATTTTTATTTTGTTTTTTACGAGCTTCTTTTCAAATCTTAACGAATTCGTTAGATTCGTTCAATGTTCTTCGCATAGGTATGATACTTTCGTTCGGGTCTAAAAGGGTTAACACTAGAGCCACCGAGGTCAACATACACCTATTATATTGCGTACTATTAGATTGAATGGAAAGTTTATGCATTTTTAATAAGATGTCGCTACAAGATTTGTTTGTTGTTGTCTTTTTGTTTTGAGATACCAAATTATTCGTTTACCTCTCGTCGTAAATACACGTACATTTCAAGCGTTCATTTATTGTTCTGTCATTATTGAAAATGTGCCCTTTTTATAATTTGAAATTAAAATTGAATTGTAAAAAGGATTGTAAAAAATGAACATTAGAAAATACTTTTTAATGAAACACCTCAAATGTATACAATTATTTACTTACATGGTAATAGTAATAATTACATCACTACCAGTATTAGCAGCTGTAATTACTATATTATTAACAGATCGAAATTTTAATACATCATCCTTTGACCCTTCAGGTGGAGGAGATCTAATTCTTTATCAACATTTATTTTGATTTTTTGGACATCCCGAAGTTTATATTTTAATTTTACCCGGATTTTAATTAATTTCACATATTATTTTCAATGAAAGAGGAAAGAAAGGAACATTTGGAAACTTGGGAATAATCTATGCAATGTATTTTTAAACCAGCGGTCTTAAACTCGCTCGAAACGAACGATTTTCATTCAGAATGCCTAGGTTAAAAATGACATTTCCAACCAAAAATAATTAACCCTTTGCGGTCGTATTAAATTTAGACATGGGTGTCGTACTCTTCATCACGTAGTATCTTTCGGTAATTTTCTGTTTGCCATTTTGGAGTATTATTTTTTAAATATCTTAAAGATGTACTGAGGTACAATCGAAGACAAATGTATATGTAATTTTAACTGATCGAATATCTTTGTAATTACGATATTTAAATGAACAAATTTGTAGTTATAAGCTTGTTTTTAATGTCAAGTTATGTTTTTAATCTCAACATAGAGAAGTATAGAAATGTTACCACGAGAAATAAATATTACTTTTCGAGTGAGTTTCAAGTTACTCTTCTTCATTATTTAAATAGATTGAAATTGTATATCGGATAAGGCTAATTTATATCGAGATTGCACGCACTTGACATTTGGAAATGTATTTCCTCCCAGACAGATAACATCAAATATTGAAATTAATCCACGTAAACGCATCCACAACAGTATTCGATGTACGTCCATAGCTGCATCGCAGCATGCATATTCCGTGGATACTGAAACAACAATTTTATGATTTCTTCATGGGAGTTCATTAAAAAAACATTCTTAATCTCGCAGACTATAGTCTGTTAATCTCTGGCTTCACGTATAATACTTGAAATAATAAATATATAAAAAATACTTTAAACAATGTGGTAATTGGCAACCCAGCCATATAATAAAAAATATAAACAATATTAACTTTCATCAATGAGTAAAATTCGATTCCGTGTTCGTATGTCATCGCTCTCGATCTGTGTCCAATTGTCCATCGACCACTCGATTCGTCAGCGTGGGGTCGATCGCGTTGAATAGACGTAAACAATGACCAAGAGGATTCCGTTGCTTGAATTCGGTGTCAAAAATTGTTACTTGAAAGCCGGAATTCCTATTCTCGAAAGCTAAATAATAATGGAATATGAGTTCAGGCGATGGTAGATAGAACTTAAAAATGGTCATTCGACAGCGGGTAGACGCTATTGTTGTCAAAAACTAAATAATTGTAGAATAGAAATGAAAAATTGGTACTTTAATTGTCGCTTGAAAGTAGATACGACTGTAATTAACACTTCACTGACCGGTAGCGATTGGACATACAATTATTAGGTTGTCCCAAAAGTTTCTTCTGTGACTTGCACTCAATTGTTTTTTATGGCAATGTTTATATAAATAGACAACCTAATTTCTTAGATGTTAGTGTTGTAACAGTAACGGAGCAAAATGAATCGTACGCAATTCAATAATGTAACATTAGACACAAAATATTGTGTATGTGTTACTTATTAATGAAATGGAAGAAACTTTTGGGACAACCTAATAAATGTAATAATTTTCATTTTCATACCATTAGTATTATACAATATTTATTTTATCTATTAAAATCATTTTTAGATTAACACGTCGACTGCGAAGGGCGTATATGTATATCTGTCTTCGAAAATTAGACTCAAAGAAATGTCTTAAATTCGTTAAATCAATTTTTAAGAAATTGCATCTTACAGAGAATGACAAGACGAAACTTTTTTGTTTATGCAATTTATTCATCCAAATTCTTTTTCCCGAAATTCATTTAGACTTTTAAAATATAAATTGCTGTAACTTGGTTGAATATCGTCGAAATTCTTTTAAATCTCGTGTAGGCGAGCCGTAAGATCCATCGATGCCTACCAATCCGCCAAAAAGCCGAAAATCCATTACATTTTATTTATATTTAATTGTAAATGAGTAATTGTCAGCTAACGGTGCTTTTCAAAGGACTTCGAAATTTTTAATTCTTATTTTTTACCAATCCGCCAAAAAGCCGAAAATCCATTACAGTTTATTTAATTGTACATTTAATTGTAAATTAGTAATTGTCAGCTAACGGTGCTTTTTAAAGGACTTCGAAATTTTTAATTCTTATTTTTCAAACTAAACGTAGTATAAATAAACTGTGAATATAAAAAAGTTTCATCTTATCGTTCTCTATAAGGTGATATTTTTTAAAAATTCGACTGTTCTAGTGACGCATCCCCTAGAATTTTCAACGCAAATTGATCCGCAGTCAAAGGGTTAACCCTTACGGTCGTATGTCTGCTCTCAGCCAACACAACAAAGAACCATACTAATCTTATATCGTATTCCGCAGACTGAAAAGATTTAAGCCATTAGACAATAGTAATAGATTCTAAGATATTAGTGTAATAATAGATTAATGGAAAGATTAATGAAAAGATCGTTTGTAATTATATTAAGTTATACAAGAATATAGGAACCAGTGGGTGAAATATCTACATGTTAAATTTTTCAAAGACAAATATATTGAATATTATTATTTTTTCTGTAACAGATTGTAATAAATACCAGATAGTCGAAAATACTTGGTAGAATTCCAAATAATATTTTACAAATTGTGTTTAAGTGTAATTAGGCATTCGGGTTTCTTATTTTTTTACCGGGCTATTTAGAAACAGCCTTTAATTTAAAAAGAATTTTCTACAGTAGAATATGCCAATCTAGGCTAACAATAATTCCTCCATACTGTTACCGGGTACATTGAAAGTCAAGTCTGTTTCCAAACACATGAACATTGTTCGTAGACAACCATCAACACAGTAAATAAATTCAAAAAGCTTAATACTGGAATTAAAAAGCCTATAAATAGGCTCCCGGTAAATAAAGTGTTAAAATATTTCAAAAACAATACTCCAAAATGGCAAGAAGAAAGTTACCGAAAGATACCACATCCTGGAGAACTATAAAATATAATTTTTATACAAAAACATTACATTGAAACACGTTAAAACACATTATTGTGTAAACATATATCTAAAGTCCACAAAAGAATTAATAAATCTTGTTTATCCTTCATAAGCTTGCGTATTATGTATCACTGCTCGTTCTGCGGAAATTAATTCCGACCAGTAGAATAGCCATGCCTAAATTTAATACGACCGCAAAGGGTTAACATTTATATAATATTTCCTAATTCATGAAAGCATACCGATCGATAGGCTACCGATCGGCAAAGTGTTGAAAAGTAAAGGGTAGTAGGATAAAAGAAAGGGTAGGGAGGGGAGGAGTGGTTGATACCGAAACATGGAAAGTTCAGGTATTCAGGGTAGTCACGATGCTGCGCGGCAGAGATCAGACACACCCAAGTACCTGCGTATACTAAACGTTGTATAGCCCGCACGCTATTGGTATTGATCCGTACGCATCGTTCTCTCGTCCTCGCTCGTTTTACATCTCTCCACGGGTCTGTCTTCCCTCCTTCCTTCCTTCCGTCCGTCCGTTCGCCTGTCGTTTCCGTATTCATTCGTTAGTCCTTCGCGAACGCCGATGAGGGCTTCGATACTAAAAGTTTTCGACATTGCCGCACCTAATGTTCGTCGAACAAAGTTGATCTCCCAGACAACAGACGCTGAACTCTTGATCTTTTCCGTATTACAGTAAATCCCACGATTAAAGTTTGATAGTCAGCCAAATATTGAAACTAAATGCGTTCTTGATCGTCAAAGTTGAAGTCATCAGTTTTAAACCTAACAAACTACGCTCAGAACTTTCAGATATAGCACCTGCACTATAAACAGCGCATATCTTGTTTGCTGCTTTTGTAGTATCATTTTTATCCCTCCGGTAAAAGAAAAGTATTATAAAACTGACGAAAAATAGTGTATCTTAACAAATCTTTTTTCTAAAGATGTCCCAAGTATCACCTTTTAAGAGATGTACATATGTTATTTGTTTCCAACCATTGTGATATATTCAGACCAATTTATAAAATATATTCTGTATATGTCTTGTACATGGATTCCATATTACCGTCGAATGGGGTTAATAGCAACATCTCGTTGTATATTCGATTTTTCAGGTTTACTGTTTTAGAGAGCTGATATATTATCGCAATTTGTTTTTCATAACATTAATAAATAGTAATTAAAAAATGTGGTTATTTCCAAGCTATTTTTGTTTAATTTTTAGCAACGATGTTCTTTTGTCTCATTAGAGAAAAAGGTTGAGTGAAATTGTCACCTATAATTTATTGGCTATAAATACTAAAATGAATATAAATCATTTTTTTTACTTACGATATAATGAATCTACATCATATCCTTAGAAAAAGGATATTTCAATCATTTAAAATTATTTATTATTTTTTCATGAAATATTTGTTTGTGCTGTATGTTATACGTGGTATACTTGTAACATCGAATTTCTTTTACATTTGTTTATAATACTTGCAATATTTACTTGATGCCTTTTCGATCATAGATTCCTAATCATCATCTTAATCCAATTATTTTTTTCTTATAATTAATAAAATATGCCAAAACCGTACAAAAGGATATTGAAGAACAAAATTATTATTAGAAACACTTCGGAAGCCATTTAAGGTCGTTCAAACAATCGTACTTGCTATTTTAAATAAAATAAATATTTGTTGCAATTTAACCCACAGACGGTCTCTCCAAAGCAAAATGGTAACAGATAAATTGTTCGTACTTGAGTATTCTTTTTCTTAATTTTGCAAAGTTACAGAGACTTCAAAGAAATCAGATTCATTTTTGTTATTTAAATCCAATTAAATCGACAGGCCCAATGTCACAAAAGCTTCAAGAATTATGATTTTTCTTACCTATAGAATAAACGTCTAAATAGTCACGCAAATTCATGACCCAATAGACGTAACATCTCTTTGTAAGACCAAGTACAGTTACAACTGTATGCAGATGCGTGACTATTTAGACGTTTATTCTAAAGATAAAAAAAATCATAACCCTTGAAGCTTTTGTGCCATTGGGCCTGTCGATTTAATTGGATCTAAATATTGGATTTAGTCCGATAACAAAAATGAATCTGATTTTTTTGAAGTCTCTGTAACTTTACAAAATTAAGAATAAAAATACTCAAGTACGAACAATTTATCTGTTACCATTTTGCTTTGAAGAGGTCGCCTGTGAGGTAAATTGCAACAGATATTTATTTTATTTTGCAGCCCCTGAGGGCACGTGACAATTGTCCAGAGAAAAATCGCGACCGTTTCTTACACTGTACCCGATGGTCTGGGATAGACGTAGGTGTAGGTGCCAGAGTACGGTCTGCGTGTTCAGCAGCAGTTAGAAGCAGTGCACGATCGTCACGATCGCCTTGGCATACTGTCGCCGTGTCATGGTCGAGTCACGGTCGAACCGAGTCTAGTATGAATAGTCGGGCAACATTGACCGTTCTCTAAAGGAATTACTGATCGAAGCAGTTAGCTATGTGACTTTTTCAGTAGGTTCCATCGAAACCGATTTTTAAATGAAACGAAATGAAACTCTTATAGCAAAAATTCTCAAACCTTGGGATGGTTCCCTTATTATCAGCTTTTCTCCGTGTTGTTTTCCGGTTGGATTATTTTTATAGTTTTTATAAGTTTCTTCACTTGCGTAGTGCAAGGTAATACGTTTCGAAATTGTTTAATTTCGCGGTTAATTAGCGCGTCAACATATGTATATTCAGATGACGGACTTCTTGTCCGCGCGTTTTTGTTTTATGCCAATTGTTTTTCCGTTTTTACGCATTCACGTTGTATATTCTCCATATGTTCAAATATAACTATTTTATTGTGTCTTAACGATTATTACTAATGTCTAAGAACCCTACAATCCTCGTGCTGAGGTGTAAAAATCCAACAGAAATAACCTGATAACATTGAAAATGGAAATATGATAAATTGCATTCTATTCTAACGTGTCGCTTACCATTTTGGATCTGTATCTAATCTTGAGTGGAATTTCTCTTTTGTAATTTCCTAGTGTGTTAGATGTTAGTGGTCGCATAGATTGGATGTCTCAGTCAAAAACAGGCTCATATACATATTATATGCTAAAACAAGCCCGAGCTAATCAAACAGAAAACTTACATCTGATTACAGCAGAAGTACTGGTTTTCTTTTGCCATCAGTTTTTCCCGGAGCGCCGTTTCAAGTAAAAATTAAAAGACTCGAAGGGTCCCATTAAAAGACGCTACATTTTTTTTATTCATTATAAACGCTGACTTTGAGACGAGTTTATTATAAAGTAAGATCATTCATTGTAACATAACGTCATAAATCGAAATTTGTAGTCAGTAAATTGAAGACAGGCCATCAGTCGGTCGAACAAGGATAAGTAATTGATTTCTTTTTTTATGATCCGATTTCTTCCTCAATTGTCTGTAAGTGTACCTCAACCTCAATGGACTCTTTCGAATATTCTAACTTTTTCCTGGAAATATTTTTTGTACTCTCGATAATTTAAACATTATTGTCCTATAACAGATTACTTGTTCCACCCTGTATATCAGATCAGCAGTTATATTATTTGTAATAAATTGATATGTTCCAAAATTTGTTCGAAAGAAAAAGTATAAATTTGGACAGAATATAAAAATAATATTTAATTCCTAGAAAAAATTCCTTTACCGTGTCTTGATTGCAAAGTGATCAGTTGATTTTTTTCCCATGATAAAGATACGATAACTCATTTCAATAAAATAAGAATTTTATTGTAACAAAATAAGGCTCACGTAAAAAATGTATTTCGATAAAAAAAAAAAGATAAACAGCAGTATCAGTCCAGGTATAGAGTCTCTTAATTTTCGAGTTATCATTTCCAAGAACTGGAAAAATATACTTTCGAAAACTTACGCGATTTCTCAAAGATTTCTATGCGAAATGAATTGTAAAAATTACCCAATGAACTTTAAAACGTATCTAAAAAAATTCTCAAAGTTAACAATAATTTCACATGAACTCTTTTCTGTAAAAAAATATCCCGAGAAACATTTAATACTTGGCCTCCTAATGTAGTTTCCTCCCTCAAGTATCACTAAAAACTGCACCATACTCAAATTTGCTCAAAATTTAAGATGCTGCTCCATTTAGTATCCGATTTCCCGTAGAATGATTGATAGAAGAATACCTCGTCTACAAGATTCCAATGTCGAAAATTCGAAATCACAACTTCCATATTTCGATTTTTGGTGGTTTGAACCACCGGTGCGATGATTCCAATGCAAACCTCGACCGTGCAGGCACCGTTTGATTTTCACCGAGCGTCTGCCTGCGTCAGCCACATTCAAAGGTTTACGCGCGGCGGCTTGACGTCTTCGGGCAGGTATCGCGAAAGAGTTCATCGCCTGTCGAAGAAACGATCCAACCGGGCGGAAGGCAATTTCATCGAATCGGGCATAGATCGCGACGCGTCGATCGTAGCTCCGACGTCCGTCGATTCGAAGCAATGGCCGGAAAGACCGTCGATTATTATGCAGGCGGCAGACAATTGCCAACGCTTCCCCTATTAACATATACCGAGAGTAAAAACGTGGTTGAAATACGTGACAGCCCTTGGTTTAGCTTCGACACTGCTCGAAAGAGATGATTTCAGGTTTTAATGAATATTCCTGATTGGATGGGTCATTTGGAGGGTTTATTTTGTTTAGGAAATCCTTGATCGTCCATTGATAATATTACCATATGAACATGCAATGAAATTTACAAAAAAAATTGTTGTTTTCACGAGTGGATGAAATTCGATTCGGCGCATGATGGGAATCGTTGTCACTTGCGGTTACCCGCCACACGAGTCAATAAGTCGTTTGCACTACGTAAAGATAAGCAGCGAAAGAGGTGGTGGGGAACGGTGTCAAATGGCAGAAATTAAAGCTGCCCAGTGTACGTAGTATACTTGACACCTCTGTGGTAAATGCTACGAGTTGATTATTTAAATGACTTTACTCCCCAAGAAAGGACAAGAAACAAAATGTATTTGTATATACAAAATTTATCAGCCAAAGTTGAATGACGAGGGTTTCAACGAACATGGTTGTTTTAACCCTGTGCGCTCGAGGCATTTTTCTATAGAATCAAATCCAGTCAATTTTTATAATAAATTTCTGTGAAACTAAAAACTCTACCTCGAAGAAAAACATCTACGAACATCCATGACTCAATGTATTATTATTTCAATTAATAATTAGTTGTATTCTGATGTAAGTGAATTTGAAATTGTACGTTCAGAAAATCACTTTTAAATTACATATGTCGCCCTAGAGGCGCCACCCGAGCGCAAAGGGTTAACTCTTTGTCCGCTTTCATCGTTCTAGTCGTATGTCTACTCTCAGGCATCAAAACAACAACTGTCCTGATTATATTTTATAGTAAGTCGACAAGCGGCGGAGTTATGTATAATTTTTAATAAATCTTTACAAGCTTTGTTTGAAGTACATTCGACATTTTTGTTTCTCATAAAATAATTTTTGGAAAGAAACATACAACCAACTTCGAAAAACATTCAAACTACACTAAAAAGTATGAAATAATTTCTAGTTAATTTATTTAAATACTCACCAGCTCTAGATATAATTGCTCAAAAGTATGAGAAAATGCATTGAAGAGTATGAAATAATTTCTAGTTAATTTATATGAATACTCACCAGCTCTAGATATAATTGTTTAAAAGTATGAGAAAATGCACTGAAAAGTATGAAATAATTTCTATTGAAACTGCACTATTACTCACCAGCTCTTGATGAATTTGTTTAAATTATTAATTGCAGCATATTAAATACAATGCAACCTTTTCGTGGACGGCGCAAAATTAAGAATCGTTAATTCCAGCTTGAGTTAGTTTTTGGTGGGAGCGGCAATATTGAATGCTGTTAATGTATACATATGTGTACTGTCTACGTGAAAATACTGTCTGAGAGGGTTTGATGTATTTGTTTTAGCGAGGTGTGGGGACAATAGTGCATACAGTTAATACTTTCTACACGGAAATAGTGTCTGAGAAGGTTTGGGGCATTTTTATGCGGAAGGAGGAGATGGCAATATTGATTACTGCTAATGTATATACTTTCTTCATGGAAATACTGTCTGAGTAGGTTTGGAATAGTATTTGGTGGAGTCGGCGATATTGAATAGCGTTAATGTATATGATGTCTAACGCAGATATATGGTAATAATAGCAATAATTAAAGGCCATATTTTTTGTTCCTCCAACAGAAAGTTAAACCAAGTTTGATAATTTTGAATGCAGATCATTTTAAATTTCGTGCCGCCTCCGAAAAAGTTGGATTGTATTCAATATGCCGCATTTAATAATTTAAACAAATTCATGAGGTTTATTATTTCTATATTTATAAGGTTTATATTTATATTAGAACATGAATTTAAGGGGATATTTTCTAGTCTACAGCGTTAATTTTTTAGTGTTTTTTGAGATTTTTCTTTATTCTGTAAGGAATTTTTATAACCAGTTTTGCACAGATATTTATTCACATTTTAAGAACGCACACAATTGTTTGCAGATAAAAATAGTCAAAATTAAACGTTGTGATTTTGTCCAGTCCCTCCTGAAAAAAGTATGTTCATGGTTGCTACGATTCCAGGGGTTGTGCTTATCTGAAATAAAAAAAATTAAGAATCATCTTCTTTAATATTAGTGTCGCTATGGCCCGAAGCAGAATAATATTGAAATATTGAAAATTCAAAAAATGACAGCGCTTTAAATTTTGAATATCGATTTTTTGTATTTTTTAGCCCGTGGTATAAAACCAAAAATAAAAATTGTAAAAATATTTACAATAGAATAATCAGAATTTGAAAACCATGGTTCATGCGATAAAAACACGTATGCTGAAAATTCACTTCAAACTTGGAGTCATTTGGTCAACTTGAACTCGAGATATCATAGCAATTATTTCAAAAAATATGGTTACGAAAAAATCGAGTTTAAAGCTTTTTTTATACCAAATACGTATACAATTACGATTAAAACCCAATGCTCGGTTACTTGCTGGGTGAAAATTAATGTCACTTTTGCACATTGTACACATTATCAACGAAGAAATTGTAGTAAAAACTGCAGAGAAAATTAAAATTGTAAGGGATGTAGGTTCGCAGGTGAGGAATTTGGAAACAGGTTCTAAGAGAAAAAGGAAATGGTTTATTTATCAACCAATTGTACATATTGCTTTCCTGGGAGAGGAATAGGAAATACAAGTTTGTTCGGAAAACAAAGCTTTCAGCTCAATTTTACAATAACAGAAATTTACAATAACAGAAAAGTATATCGCGACGAGGCGTCCGGGTGACTCTACCGTCCATTCCCTGGAAGTCAACCGGCGGTAAATCCTGCCGTTCTCTCCGTCCCAGGGCGGCCAGGAAGAGTCCCCGTACTCTCCCGTTAATCAGGCGACCGGCGGTAATTCCAGCCGTTCTCTCCTGAGCTGCTAAAGGCGTCCGAAAGCTAGGCTTCGTACTCTCCTTACTCATTAGGCGACCGTGGTAATTACCTCGTTCTCTCCTACGAGTGCAACAAAGAATGCCGCGTCCGCTACCGCGAGAGCGATTCTTATACCCGATCGTTGCTAACAGACCGCAGTCAATCAACAAGCCGCGTTACTATGCGGGCGCGTTCGCGAGCGTTCGCGAACGTTCCCCGCTCGCCCGACCCCGCGCGCCTACCGATGGTCGAGAAATTTCGATCGCGGTTTTTCTGGTATTGTTACAAAATGGATTATCCAAATGAATTGAAGATGATAACGACTTCGTTAATTGTTAGAATTTAACAAAATCCTTTGTCAGACATATTTTTAAAGATCTACACTTTGAGAAAATGCAAAACAAATCGATGTTTTGAAAGTTCTGGACTAGAATACCTCCTTAGATAATCTGGTGTAACTTTTCTAAGCAGGGAACAACCTTTTTGCCAACCAAAGAAAACCAAAGAAATGTTGCGACGTTTTTGTTGTAGCGGCCGAATGCGGAGACGCGCCGAAGAAGAAAGGATTCTTCAAGGGTTTCTGGAAGAGATCGCGCCACTACTCGCTGGAAAACCAATAGCCCAGGTGCGGCAGGGTGACACGCCACCAACGACAAAGACACGCGCCGAAACAGCAGCACCCTTGTCGACAGCCACGAATCGCTACGAGCGCTCTGGCGAACACCACTTGCTGCTGCATCGTCCAGTAAAAAGCCTCGTATCAGCATCAGCGTCGTGACGGAACCGACCGGCGCTGACGTTTCAGGACGGCAGCGTTTCGCTCGCGTTTCTTCGTCCAATCTCGTCGACCTTTTTAGTCCGGCCGATCGGCTATCACGACGGGGACAACGACGGCGACGACCCCAAGTACAAGCAACAAGTACGACAGAGCCCGTGGGTAAATCTGTTTTGCCTACTTTACGTTCCTCTTTTTCCTACGTTCACTTTCCATCGTTCCCTCTCGTTTCAATTTGGTTTCGTTTCGCTCGCGCGACGACCCGCGTAGTGGGCAAAATTACATTCGAATGACAGATGAGCCGAAGTACAGTGACTCTTTTAAAGTGAAATATAATTTTATCGTATTAGGGTGATATTTTATTTACAATTTGAACCGTAAATATTCAACAGTTAACCCTTTGCACTCGAGAGATGACTCTCCTCGATCACCACTAGGTTTTACACAGTAAATCAACCAACAATAATGTTTGTTTAGGTTTCATTTCTTTGGAACTCGAAGTGTCAATAAAATGATTGTCAGTGCAGTAAAGGTCCGTAAAAGGTGAAGTAAAATCTGAAATTAGTTTGCGATCACGAATCCGGCTACATCTTCCAAGTCAATCTAAGCTTAGTATTCGAGTTACTGGTAGAGATACCAGAAAAAAAGGTCTCGAGTGCAAAGGGTTAACACTAAAACTGCCGATATCGACACGTATAACTCGTCGTACATGCAATTACATCTGTGTAATTAGAGAAGAAAAAACAAACTAATTTATGGATAAAATTAATTCTCTGTTACAATAATTGCCCCTTCACAATTGTAATAAAGGCATCGTTGATAATTGGATGATTCTGGAAAGAAATTTAAAGCGCATGGATCCAATTCATCGAATCAATATTTTCAGTGTTAAGCGACATTAAGTTTCGAAATAAATAGCATTCGATAATGGTAAATATAACATAGAACTTAAATGCTTTCATCTATTTTAAACATTCGCAGAGAAAAGAACATAACAAGAAGGAAGAAAAATTGGAAAAAGTTTTCTTATTTCCCTAATACGATTCAGATCTTATCTTCATTGAACAAATAACGGATCAAAAACTGTTCATTTTGCAATTGTTATTTGAAATATGTTATCCGAATAATAATTTTGCCCATTTCTGCACCCGTTGAAAGTTGGACGTCTAGTGCAAGAGCTTTCGTAATTTTGTACGTTTTTCTTTCTCTCGGCTCGGCGACTGGGGTCCGTTTTTTTCACGGGGCGAACTGTACAATCGCGATCACCGTGTACGACTCCATCGAGACGCTGGGTTTATCGGCCCAACGGAGTTTTTTACTTTGCACAGAGCGACCGATTAAGTCGTATAATAATCTCATCAAGATACGAAGGTTTATACCAGTCGATTGGAGCGAAAAAAGGTTTCGAAAAAAGGAAAAGAAAAAGAGAAAAGGCAATATAATCGGCTTTCTCATTGACTCAGTGGCGCACCCAGACGATTAACAAGGTGAGTGCTACGAAAATTAATACGTCACCATTCTTTTCGACAGTTCCCGACAGTTTCTTTTTAGCGAAAATAGAGAAAAAGTTCAGTTAACGTTTTTGTGTAAAATGTAATTCGCTATAAGATTTATTTAAAACATTCTTTAAAATGTTTGACAACGACGTGTGTATATCGAAAGAAACGAAGAAGTACAAGAGTTAATTAGCATTATCTTCTCGCGTGTGAACAGTACATGTGCATGGTTGTAGAGATTTGATAGCTTAAAACTTTCCTTATCGGAACGTTATTCGTTGACATTAAGTTGCTTTTACACATGCACGTACATAAATTTCGATACTAAAAGGATGTATACTTGTGAAAAAAACTGGGGTAGAATTGTTCTCTTGGGCCACCCCGTTGGGTGCGCCACTGTATCGCGTCGAGGCGATCGGCGGTCGTGGCATCGAAGGCTCTAGGTGTTTCCTTTTATCTTCCCTTTTGTATTTAACGCGCGACGGAATACGTTTTCTAGAGAGTGAATAATAAAGTATAAAATATCCTGTATTAAAAGTATCGGAGTATTTCATATATAATTGCGTTAGGCGGCGTGTGGCACCGAGCAAACAGTGAGAAGAGCGTAAGGAAACATTGTAGATGTACGCGAAAGCAATTCGCGACGAACGAACAGTGATATCGTACGCATTATTATCGATAGAATTGTAATTTCCCCCGGGAACGTTAACGCGTTACTGTATTCATATTATTTTTCATTACACCAGCGCTGTTATTGTTGTTGTTACTACTATTATTACTATTATTATCACCGATAAGAATATTTCTATTTGTCTTCTTTTTATTATTATTATTACTATTATTATTATTATTATTAACGTCGTAACTAAATGCACAGCATCAGTGCCGCTATTACCGAGAATATTATTTTTCTTACAATCTCTCTATATACTGCTATTATCACTATATCTGTACTGTCGTCATCGTCATTACTATTATTTATTATTATTTATCATCATCATCTTCATCTTCATCGTCAGCAGTATCGTTCTTGTTGTTATTATCATCATTATCGAACCTTGGTACTACTAAAAAAAAAAAAAAAAAAAAAATTGCAAAGGTATATATAAATATATATACATACGCAGAAATGCAGTTACACGCCAAGAATGCGCGCACGATAACGAATTATCATTACGAAAGCGATAACAATTATTATTACGAATTAACGAATGAATTAATTACTATTATTGGTAATCGGTATTATTATTAATAATAATATATAGACAACTGAGATCATATAGCTAATAATATAACGAATGGGGTGGCGATAATAACGGTAAATTACAAAGTTATATTTAGAATAATTTTTGGATTCGATCGTAGAGCACGTTCTCCTCGGATATTTGACAAAGTCGATCGTACGGAGAGTCGCTTGAATGCCAAAGACTGTCTCGCGGCGTGTCGAGCTCGACCTGTACAGAAAATATATTTATCGTTTACTTGCTGTTCGTTAGATAGATTGACCGATCTATAGATGCGATATCCTAAGGTCCTAAGGGCCAGCACGTACTCGCCTACGTTTAGAGAGAACGTTTCTCGTTCTTGCTCTCCTCTCGCGAATCGATCAACAGCGCAAGCTTATTCGTGATTTTTCCTCGTTTGAAGAGTCTCGTCCGATTCTTTCCATCTATAGGAGAACCTCGATTATTTGCACGAGAGCCTCGTTTGTTGCACAATGACGAGTGGACGAAATGATCAATAAACAAGAAATATGGTTAGGAGTAGTATCCTGAGAATATCCTGCGTTGTACTACTACTCGTTGAATCTGGTCACCTTGATTACAGAGCAAAGGTAGTTGTACACTCGAGAAGGCTTGACTGCACGTAAGCGGGGAAGATTAACCCTTTGCACTCGAAAGGTGACTCTCGGTCACCATTAGGTTCGACGCAGTAAATCAACCAGCGATAATGTTTGTTTAAGTTTAATTTCATTGGAACTCGAAGTGTCGATGAAATGATTGTCGTTGAGGCAAAGGTGACCTGATTCTCAAATCTTAAATTAGAGATCTCATTTTCGAAGTCAATCTAAGCTTAGAATTCGTGGCAATAGAATGCTAAGAAAGCATCTCGAGTTGCTGGTAGATGCCAGAAAAAAAAAGAGTGCAAAGGGTTAACTGTATACAAGTTAGGAAACATTGGTTGCGCACGAGAGCCAAAAAGTCGATTACATACGAAAGGAATAAACTTGATTGCAAACAAGCTAGAAAAAAAGTGGTCGTTCGGAGACGGGGAAAAATTGCGTTTACGGAAGCGGGTACGCAACATTGGTTGCGGACGAGCGAGGAATACTGTAGCTTGCGCGTTTAAAAGTGGAACAAATCGAGGATGATTGGTGAAGAGATAGCTCCATGGCGAAGGAAGGAAAGAAGAGAGTGAAACGAGAAACGTCGGTCAGCCGCAATAATATGTTCGTGTAAACGGCGCGACATTGCTTTTTCCATGCGGTTTTCTTAGGGTGTAGCGCGCGTTATGGTCTTGCTACAGAGCGTGTACAGTAAGTCCTGTAAATAACGATTGCGTGGTGATACGTAAAAGAACGTAAAAGGATACGAGAGGAGCTGGTCCGCGATCGTCGAAGATGGTTACAGGGGGACGCGGACAGCGTGAATGGGCATTCGAGGAGCATCGGGCGGTCACGCCGCGCTACGGAGCCACAAACAATTGGCCGCTTTGTCGTACATCCGTTGGTACGCGACGACACCTACCTGATAAGACTCTAATTTTAAAGGTAGTCTAATAAAAGTTTTATTGCTACTGAAATTTAATGCCAATTAAACGAACTGTTCGTAAAGCAACATTCGCCGAAGTTGGTGTCTCATTTTAAAGGGGTTGGCCCACTTTGACGCCTTGAAAAATCGCCCTCTCGTTTCACGAGAGAGAAACGATTCACTCGTTCGCAATTAGGGATTGAACAAGTTTCAGGAGAGATTACCATTTACATGGAGCCTCGATTTGACCGTGTTTTTATTTAATATAATTTATCATTGACAACATATATCAAGGTCAAGATCATCGGAGCTGCCTCCCCTAAACGTAAAGTTTACCTAATTTATTAAAAAACCAATTTCGCAAACTGCAGTTCCCTACCATGTTTCCATTAGAAAGTATATTTATTTCAAGTTTGATAATACCACATTTATTTGACAGAAGGACCATGACCTTTCTTTGGGGGCTTTTGGTCTTTGACTGTCAAGTTTGTTTACATTTTATAATACATCATTATAACCAGGGACTTTATACCAGTATGATTTTAATACTGGTATTATATTAGAAATCAATATATACCGAAATGGATATATTACGAAATACCGATATAAATACCTGTATTTTTCGACATTTCTATTGGGTCATTCCACGCGAAATTGGACACTTTTTGTGTTGAAAAAAGTTGAAAATTCTCGGTACCTACAACTATTTAAAGTTCTGTGCTATCTTTTTCCCAAAAATTATAACTATTGAGTTAGTCTACGAATGAAAATAAGCTTTCGCGAACTTACTGTGAAAAGATAAGAGTACAAAATAAACATTATATTAGTTAAAAAATTATTTACCAATTTTTAAAGAACTTGTTAGAAAGAAATTCCTTGTTTATATATCACGCTCACTTTTAAAAATTTGAAAATCGAAAAGGTAAGATATCTTTATTTATCCGTTTTCTGGAGAACCTTGCAAAAAGATGGAGAGATTTAAATTTGTTGAATGAAAATTAAGTGAGCAATAAACGCAACGCGCGACCGAAAAAATGATGGTTCACTTAAATTAGTCGCGTTAACATTAAAACTATTGACGTGGGAAAAACTATCGGAATTATGTAATAGTTATATATTTTTATTACCATTCAATAGTTTTATTTAGTTTATTTTTAACAAATTTTAATATTTAGCTAACAGGATTGATAAAAAAAAATAATAGGACATTGATATCATTTCTGCTGCCTTTATCAGTATATGTCGTATCGTCGTTGTTATTATTACAATTTGATAAACAATCTGTGTACTTGTACTTCTTGAGTTCTTGAAAATCGTAATCAAATAGAAAAACCGAAGTAATTACTAGTAATTATGTTATACCGGTATTTTCCTATTTCAATTTTGATAAGGGTTAACGAAAAATACCGTTATAATACTGATACTTCATGTAACAGTATAAGTCCCTGTATATAACATAATCTTTTACTGTTTGAAACATAATTATATAACATCTCATCACACTGACCATGATTGGGGGAGATATTTATTATAATTTATGAGAAAAACAATGCCGTAAATCGCAATTCTCTATCGCATTTAGTATATAAACTATATTCATTATATAATAAACATGGTGTTATGAAACTTTAAATGAATAGAATTTCTAATCGAAATGTGATAGAGAACTACGGTTTGCGGCATTGTTTTTCTGATAAATTTTATTAGATAAACACGGTCAAATCGCAGCGCCACGGAAATCGTAATCGTGCCAGATTCCAAAAATAAATGTTACAAACTATTATATAAGGGTTCTGACAAACAGTTATAAGAACTAAAAATATATTATATAACTAGACT
>NC_071981.1:9945121-10006938 GCF_026283585.1 Hylaeus volcanicus
TTTTACATAAGTGCATGTAACTTTTGATTATATTTAGTCTAGTTATAATATTTATAGCTTAAAAAGGTTCACGGTTATATCGGCTACGATTCTACAGAATCATTATTATATAAGTTCTCTGTGTATCGTTTTTCTACATTTCTAAAAATATATATCGATTGTATAGAATTGTTTAGGTATCAATATTAACAATTGTCATCTTGAACAATTATACATATTATTACTTAAACGTATGAGTACTATACAATCTATAACGTCTGAAATTAATTTACATCTGTGCCCTGTTTGTTTCACGTAAACAAAATTTTATTCAACGTCAATTGTCTACAAAAATGAGTCTGTAAGAAGAGAGAAACAATTTGAAATTTATTTTATCCGTGCACGAATAAAAATTAACTTCAAACGTTATGGATAATACACTCATATGTTGAAATAATAACAAAATTGTGGAAGATGCAAATTGTACAACTAATAACCAAGTTTGCTAATAAATGAATTAACAATCGATGCACTCTTGATTTAATATTCATACCCAATTAATCCTTAAATTCTATACTATTTATATATTTTTAGAGATGTATAGAAACTATACCGATATAGACTGGTACATTTTTAATCTATAACTGTTGTACCATCATTTTCGTTCTTACAATGTCACACCATGCACAAGAAGCTAAACAAAAGGTGTCACTATTTCCAACCCATTTAACCCAAAGAGTTAAGTGGAACAACAAGATTCGATTTTTTTTTGGTCTCAAAGTGAGCCAACTCCTTAAGCGTAAACATCTTACATCGCACACGCACTCAATCGCGAGCAGTCTTCCCTTACTAAACTTAAGTACACTTCTTTCTTTCTCGTGGTCGAGTTCGTCGAAAAGCAAGGAAAAAACGAAGCGTCGAACTTCTTCTCGACGTCCCGTCGTCGTCGCCGTTGTCGAATTACACAATTATTACGTTTCTCGTGTGTCGATCGTTTTTTCTGGGAAGCAGAATGGCGAACCGACATTTGATTCGACGTCGGCGTCGCGCCGACACTAGGAGAGCGATTCGTCATGGGCAGTGTTGGCACTCGAAGAACCATGATGACGAAAAGACGACAGGAATAATGGAAGGAGGTCGAATCGTTTCCAAAGGACGATGTCAAGCAGGACAACGATGCGATTAATAGTAACAGAGTTCGGAGGTCACAGATACAGTAAAAAGCAAAACTGAACCGATCGCACTGCTAGTTAAAAAGAAAACGTATTAATGTACTATGCAGAGATAAAAAGCTGGCTAGCGTGTCTGATTGGTAACGATGTAATATTTTTGATTATACTGCAGAATTCTACAATATATTCTAGGAGATTATATCGTTACCGATCAGACCGCTATCCAACTTCTCATCTCCGCACGGTACGTAACAAATCTTTTTTATTTTATTTAAATTTAACACAAAAAATAATTACATACATTTGTCATATTTTCATAATTAATTTCAACTTGAAAAATACTTTTACAATCTTGATCATTTTATTAAAGCTACGAGAGTACGAATAAAATACTAAGTTATAATAAAATTTTAGAACATATTCTAAATGTTATCAAATAATGTACAGTCTCGTGAATTATAACAAATCAATTATAAAGGTTGATTTTCTTTTGTCATGAATTATTTAAATAATAAAAGATACTTCGCAAAGAAATATTTGCGATTGGTTCAGTATTTCTCCATACTGTGAGTAGAAGCTAAGCACCAAACCGTATGCCTTATACAGAAAAATCCATGGTTCGAGAATGGTCCTGTTGCCGTTTAAAGGGAAGGAGGTGGTTGTCCTCTGAATGTGGAAACGGAAGATCGTAGAGTTCATTCTAGGATCGGTATACAGTACTATACACTCATTCACGAAAGTATTATAAGTAACATTTGAAACATTCAATTAATAAAATATCTATACTGAACTGAATAAATTGAAACGATATGATATACATATCGAGGAGTATGATTTAAGATTGTGTAGGTAAAATTAGAAATTAATTCAACGATATATGCAATATTTACTATACATAATAATTACATAATAATTGGAAATTTTTAAGATATTAGTACCAAGTCGATTCTCCCTTTGCTACTATTACTGCTCTAAATCTAATTTCCATTGAGTGAACCAACATTGATGTCGTGTTAGCATCTACATATAGGCTTCCACGCTTCGATAATTCTTTGTTTTGACATTACTTTTGAGGTAACGATTGTACTATTATTTCTCACTCTTCTTTGTGGTGGATGTGTTAATGTGTGTGAAACGTTATATGATCCCCATTCTTTGACAATCTTTTTCGAATATTTAGAGCCACTGTCAGGTTGAAACCAATAATTGCTTGGTAATCCTGCTTTTACAGTACTGGTCTTTAAATTATCTTTTAAACTGTTTAAATATTTTATTTTATCCATAATTCCATTGATGAAAACAAAATCTCCACCACTGATCCACCATTATTTTTTATTGTTGGCTGCATATATATTTAACGTCCAACTGTGTATTCAGTAATATTGTAGCCCAAAAAGGATTATCTTTATTAATGTAATTTTTAACAAATTTCAGACGTGATATTTTTTTTGTTTTGATAATATACAGTTTTTTTCTTGGAACTCGTGCATGGAAACCGTTATTTTATTAAGGATCTTGTATACGTTTCAGAATGAACGTATTTTTTTTAAATATGTGTAGCCACGATTGATGATAATTTAATGTTCGAAGTGAACATTTATTTCTCGAATAATTATTCTTTCTTCCTTTAGTGTTAACTTCTTTGGTCGTCCAGGGCGAATCTTGTTTGCAATATTTCATACACAATATCACGATATATTACATCACAATATAATGAATGGTGGTCTTACTTCTCTTGATAAGTTGTGAAATTTCACTATATGATTTTCCTTCCTGATACCACTTTACTATCCATTCTCTTCCTGATTATTTGTTTCAGACTTTTTGCAATTGGTGTAGAAATGTTTTTAGAAATTTTACACAAACTTCGAGTACTTTTGTGACTCATCGGTGATGGCTATTTATAATAAATACTGCGTAAATATTGAATATATTGTTGAATAAATTTCTCACTTTATCCACACAATCTTGAGTCCTTAATATGTATACATGCAAATGCAAACGGCCGAATACTTTGGTGGATGAGTGCACATACGTGTATCTTCTAAAACAATACGGTGAAGGTGACTCCAAATGATGAGTGCTCGGTCGAGAAATATTGTAACGGAGTGGCGGTATAGGGTGTAAGAGTGATGCCTTTTTCAGGGTAGAAGAGAATGCGTCTATCGTGTCGGGAAAAGAATATAAAATACATAGAAGGGTACGAGTGGAGACAGAAGCGCCGTAACGCGAGAACTTAATCGTAATCGAAACGAACGATTGTTGTTTCAGATTTGTCGCCATTATAATTTATTTTTTTAATCTGAGCCGTTCCCTGCGCGTTTTGGATTCGTAGCACGTAAACAATCTGGAGGCATTTTCACCCTGCGTGTACCATCTTCTGATGCTCTTGAATATTAACGAGCATTCGCAGTCTACTTACTTATACGATATAAACGTGTTGATAATTCGTCGTCTGCTTAACCCTCGCTAGAAAAACAATTCCTGTAAAATTCACCGAGGACATTTTTCAAGATAAAAAAGGGTCAGGAATAAGCTGTATCTACAGTATTAAATAACCTCACGAGGCATCAGTCGCGAATTCTCTAAAATTTCAAATCAATATATCATTTCATTTTACACTAAATTTAAAAGATTTTCAAAAATTAATACTTCATTAAATTACTTCATCTTAAACGTATACTCCCGACTGTTAACGCCTTCTGATTATACTTACCATACTATACTTTTGAAAGTAGAAGAAGAAATTCATTGGTAATTTTGTTTTAATAATTGTCACTCAAAATTGGCGATAAGAGCATTGTTAATAATTGAGTAACTTTAAAATAAGTTTGATACGTTCGATTGGCGTAAAAATCATTTCTGCTTTTGCAATAATAACATTGATTTGAAATTGTACAGGGTTTATGCATTATATGGCCATACGGAGATATCTAATAACTCCGGAAATTCAACCCATTCATTATATAACACGAAAATTAATTAATTCATAAATACACAAATAATCGAGATAATTTCTTTTTCTAAAGATTGAATGATACGAATGGAATAGAGGGTTAAAAAAGTACGATGTAATGTTATGTGGAATGAATCGAACGAGACGATCCGTATGCAGATCGATGGTGAGGCTGGATCGTTGGCCGCATCTTTTATACGTTTGTTTCCTTTTCACGAAAAGGAAAACGACACGAAAGTGAACCGGAGAAGAAGAGCCATAGACGGAGATTCGAACAAAGCTCCGCGTAGTTGTACGATTTTACGGGTAGAATCGAGAGCGTTGAAGGTGAAGCTAACCTCTTCAGGGATACCGGCACACATGTGTACATTTAGCTTTTAAGTTATTTTAAATATTGTAACATGGAAATAACCACTAGTATTGTGAATAAATTTAATTAAAAGCATAAGAAACTCTTTTATTGCTCCCTTAAGGAAATATTTTTTTTAGAGGGATAGAAAAAATTAGATGTTTTATTTGTTGATATTCTTGTTGCTTAAAGTCTTCAAAATATTTCCACTATATTATATTGGTAAAATTTCAAAATGGCCAAAGTTATAACCATTTATATCGTAGGACGTCCCATTGGGCTCATCCAACACGAAACTTTAAACGTGTTTTACTTAACAGGTGTCGTCACACTACTGTGACGGTTCCAAAATTTCGATTTCTTTTTTTTTTACATATTATTGAAAATATACTGTAAAAATATTAGACCGAAATCCGAAATTTTAACGGTGTTACAGCATGTAAGATAGAGAGAGGAAGAGCGACGTAAGTATCACTTATACAGGGTGAGGAAAAAGTATGGACACCCCTAGATATCTTGCGAGTTTAGTGATAAAACAAAAAAAAAAACAAAGGTCACACCTTTCCAGGTAACTTTCAACGAGAAATCCAATAGTGATCTTGTATTTGACCTTGAACCTGATTTTCAAGGTCAACTTGTTTTCTTTTAATAGGAACCCTTATTTTTGATGCTGGAATCGAAAAGAGCGGAAAATTTTACGTTTGGATATGTGTTAGGTCTAGGGTTAAAGTGAACCCTAATCTTACCTTTAGCGTAATCTAGGAACAACAACGTGGACGCCAAGACTCTGTTCCTTTCGGGGTGCTCTGCTCGGTTGGATTGATTTTTGATGCACCAGTAAAAATATAATGATGGTCACCGTAAAACACTACTTGTGGAACAGAGTTCAACAAATATGGCAATAACTCTATCTACAATAAATATTTTGTTTTGAAATTGTTGTCGAATAAAATTAAAACATTCTATAATAACCTAGTATTATTTGTTTCATAAAATATAATTTACTGCAAAAAAAATTATTTAAGATACTCATTATTTCATGCCGGCAACTAATTATTCAGGTGGATTGTTTTAAGTGCCTCACTCTGTATACAGGGTGGAACAGTTAACCTGTTACAGGTCGTAAATGGCCTAACTATCGTTGGTACACAAATATCTCTCGAGTAAAAGTTAGATGATTCGAAGGAGTCCATAAAATGGTGGCACAACTGTTTTTTTTTGGTACATGTCCTGAGACTGTGTCAAGATCGCCGCCATTTTTTTTTTAAATAGAATCATGGGATTCTTTTGCATATTATGAATGTTAACGTTGGTACGAGTTCGTTGTAGTTTTAATAAAGCGTTTCAAGACGAATACAATGACCTATAATTGAAGGTCAGCCAATGTCACACAGGCTGACTGTAATAAAAAATAAATTGTTTCACAGCACGCCTTAAATATTTCGCTATTTTTTTTTAATTGTCCTTATTTTTATTATTTTATTATTATCTTTATCCTCGTTTGTAGATTTAACGCAGCCTGCGAGTTGATCGAACGAGGATAAAAGAAAGGCTTTATATTATTATAAATGAAAATAAATTGTTTTTTAAACAACTGATCTTCTATTATAGATGATAATAAGATTCTATTTAAAAGAAATTAATTTCATTCGTAATTTTTCCTACCATTTTTCCTCTTGCCCCTTTGAAGCAAATAATTGTTGTAAATACATTTGTTTGATGACTTTATCCCCTAATGAGATATTTAACCATTCCGTTGTAAACAAAATGTCCCGTATAATTGAGGTACACTTACAAAACAATTGACAAAGAAAACAGATCATAAAAATATTTAAAAAAAAAAATGAAGAAAGTCTGCGTTAACTACAAACTCAAATTTATGGCTTTATAATACAATAAATGATTACGTATGATAGGTAGATGAATTTGTTTAAGCAAATGTTATCCTCTTGTGAAAGAAAACATGTAGGGATTCAGTTAAAAAAGATTCGTTTGTATGTATTTTATTTTTTTGAAGTATCATTTACCGATTTTACAGATTCCAATAAAATATATGTTGTAAAACAGCACCCAAAGTTGTTAAACAAAAAATATAGTAATTGCATCATAAGTAAATAAATACTTTAAAAAATGCATAAACAGGTTTTTTCAATATTTTTATAATCCGATTTCTTTTCCATTTTTTTTTTATATAAATGTACCTTGATTATATATAGAACATATATTTTATTGAACGAAATCTGTTAAACATCGAAATCCGTTCAAAAGTTATAAATTCTATTCAAAAGCTTTAATTTTGTTCTTTATATCAAAACGGTTAAATGTTGAAGACTAACGAGGAGGCAGATTATTCCTTCTTATTTGGCTAACGGCTTTTAAAAAGTTTATATCAAGTACTTTACTGCAAAAAATCATGAAAATTGGCTTGAAATTGATTAAAAAAAAAATTACCTCCTTAATTTGTTGCATCGCTGTTATTTCCTGTGTTCATTAATAGTTTTTTGCGACTCGTTGTACTTGAACCAGCATCGGTGTTAACGAACTAAATCCGAAACCGGAATAGATACGACTAAATCCGTAACCAAACAAAGAGCGACAAAGGTTGAAGTACCGCGGTTTAATCGCGCCCGCGAACCGGAAGAGACGGTAGCTTTTATCGGAAGTTCGACACGACCGCGACATCCGGTGGTGAAGCTAGGAATTTTACGGCTATATCTTTATCTACGCGCAACGGCTCCCCGAGCGCGGCATTATTCGGATGAAAACAAAACGACTCCATTTGCACCGCTTTATACAAATTTATTGTTCTCTTAAACATTAAATGTTGTTACGATTACGAAAACGTTTTGTCGACGTATGCAAAAAGAACCATGAGAGAAATGTGTATATCGGCTTTACAATGTTATATCTAATAAATTTTTAACCGACACAAGTGTACTCTCCTCATTCTCTCGCACTCTCTCGTTCTCTCTTACGCCTTTCTTCTTCTCGGGGTGGGGACTTTCCCCGTTGGGCCCCTCTCTTCGCGTTTCAAGAGGCAGAAGTTCTGGCGCGTTTATGAACCGTATCGTGTCCGTATCCATTCGATTGCTTGTTTCTACTTTTGCGTTCTCTTTTCGTTATTAGTCCAGTCACTCTAGACAAAAATACACGGTACGTTATGAATATATTTCCATCAAACGAATTTCTTTCGTATACTTTCATCGAGTCCGTTGCAATAATACGAAATTGTTGGATTCACTACAAAAATAGTCATTAGAGAGAAAAAGAAAACTAAAAATAAGGAAATTGTCTAAGAAAAGACATGCCACATGTTTCTTTTCGAATAGTCCTTAATTTACCCATAAAATGACGCGAAAGTTATGAATTTTATTTTGCAATTGATATATATTTCTATGTTCCTCATAATTGTTGAAATATTTTAAGTGTTAACTAAGGTAAGTGGAATATTGTTATCGAAGTTATAACGTCATGGTACATGTAAACTATCGACTATATAAAAAAATATAATCTATCTCTTTTGAAAAGTTTCATTTATCTTCGATAACAACTATTTTTACAGTAAACACAATAATTGTCGAGATATTCATGGAAAACTGATTTTTAAATTTGATGATTTCTAACGACCGCATAAAGGTATATGCTAAAATCAGCTTGATAAAAATATTTTTATAATCAAATTTAAAGTGCCTGGACTATATACTCTCCATGTTTTACCGCCTGATGTTTTGCTAGAATTGGACAGTGATTACTTTGAGATTTATTTTCGAATAATCACTCGCAATCGTCAAACTAATCAGCGATCATAATCTATATTTGTAATATGCAATCACGATTTATTGGATTGGTAATCGTTCAGAGCTAGTCGTGTTTGATTTTTCATTAACACATTACCAAACAATTGGGGAACCTTCCTTTTTGCGCCACGCCGCATTGTGCGCTTACAAACACAAAAAGCATGTTTATACTAACTGTATGCAACCAAAAATTAAAGATAACATTAACAGGCACTAGGAATTAATTTACGATGAATATACACATTTAAGATCACTTATGTTTGCTAGTTTTGCGTGGACTCCTCGTCTTTTTCATTTAACATAAACAGTTATTCATAAATTATTTCGTTAGGGAAAAATAATGATTAGAAACACTGATCAAATTACACACAGAACAGTCTTATTTAACAATTTCTTATAACCGTAATAAAAAATTACCGAATACTTTTATAACCTTCGAGAGTTTGTCTTTCATTTTGCCAATGATCGAATCCAATACACATTATAGTGTTACTAAAATATTGCAAGAAATTTTAAGTAAAGCGATGTTACCACGTGCAATTCACGAAAATTGTACGGTATGACAAGATGTTAATCGTTAATCATGATTACCGATAATTATCTAATCATAATCATAATTTACATTTTGGCCAACACTGATAGACCCATAAAAAATCATTGAACGGAACACAATTGGGATTACCTTTCCTCGAAATTAAAAACAAAAAGAAATCTAAAAAAGCGAGACCGATGCGAATAGTTGGACGACGCCTGGGGGTTACCTTTTATTATAATTATTATTTCAATGTTTATTCCTTTCTTTGTTATCAATAAAAATCGTTACATAGTAGTTTGGGTTGCTGCTTGACGCCAGACGAATCGACAAGCAACCAATTATAGTAATAGTAGTAGCAGTAGTATTATAGTAATAATAAGTGGTAGCGGTATTGTGTCGTGTCTTGTGTATTGGTGTGCGACTATGAAGTGTGTGTATGTATGTGTGTCTCTCGGTGTGTAACGTGTACGAGGCTGCGCAAGTCGAAATGAGAAACGTCTACGCGGCGCGAGTTACTTCTCGGATTTTTGAATTTCTCGTCGATCTATTTTATTTCAGAACTTCTTCGACAGAGATGAGCAAAATTCTTGACCCTGATGAAAATTTCGAATAACGAATAAAAGATAAAGAACCGTTCGTCCATTACTCGTTAAATGAAAATTAACATTTCAATTGTATGTCGAAATATATATTTTATAATGAACAAATAAAAATGAAACCGTTACAATCGAATAAATGTCTGTACAAATGATTAAATGTTTGTTATCTATTACTCGAATAAAATTTTACCCATCTCTGCGTATACCGCTCAAAGTTTGGTTGGCACGTGTGTGTTTCAAGCTCATATGCCTTCAAATTCCTTGGTGTCTTTTGTGAGCGATTGCACAATATGTCGTGGCGCATGAATCTATACTGAAAACGTAATATATATCACCAATAACAATTTCCACCTATAATCAATTCGCGGGAGAACAGCGATCAAACCTACGGAGGAAGAAAGAAAGAGAATCGAAGACGTGCAAAATTCTCATCTAGATAGATAGAAATCTTGAATAACGAATGAAAGATAAACAACCGTTTATCCGTTTCTCGTCGAATAAAAACTTATTACTTGAATTACGGATTGAAATATATATTTTACTACGAACAAATAAGAATGTAACCGTTTAATCGAATAAACGTCGCGAATATTGATACACTATATTCGTTATCTATCGTACGAATCAAATTTCACCCGTCCCCGACGAAAATACGAGAGGTAAGAAAATGGTAAGTGCGCGTAAATTTGAAAGGTTTCTTCGTGCCGAATCAAAAGGCACAAGAGAATCGCTACCGTGCACACGCTCCGTCTTTCAACTTTCGCAATCGGTGTAAATGTGTTTTCTCTGTATATGCGTGGTCGCGCGCGCTCACGTACACCATTCTGACGTTACGCCTCGCGACTCTCTCATCCCTCTTTTATCACGCCCCACCCGTTTTTTTTTTCTGTATCACCCTCTCGTCGATAAAAGTCTCAGCAATTATGACACATCGTTCGTGGTTTTCATTCTTACACATAGCAATAATAAAGACAGTAAATAGCTAAAAGGACTGTATCGATTTTAGGGTTTGGGGGTTGGTGGGGGGAGGGGGGAGGTGGCCAAGGACTGCGGCCAATCCGTCCCGTTTCACCCGCTGCCGCACGCTCGCCTGCGTCGTTATAATCGTCATCGTCGTCGTGTCGTTATCAACGCCCGGTTGCCTTCGCCGTTCATCCTCTCGTTCTTTGTCATCGGCGTTCATCATCCCTCTACGCGCACCTCCAGACACCTCTTATCTCTTCTTTTCTTCATCACCTCCCTCGTTTAATCCTTAGAATCGACGCTCCTTCCTCCACGCGTTGCGGATTACTCTTCCGACGCTCGCGTAACGCTTCCATTTCTTACATATTTTTCTCTCGCGCTCTCTGTCCTCCCCCTCTCTCATTCGTTCTCCTCTCTTTCTCTCTCCCTCCCGCACAGACTCGCCGGTTTTACTTCCCTCGAGCACACTCGTATTCCTCTTTTACGCCCTTTATTCTGTCTCTGACTTCCATTTTTCTCTCTCGATTCTCGCTATTTCTGGCGCTCGCTGTCTTTCACCCATCCTCTATCTCTCGCATCCTTTCGTTCTCTACAAAAAAGACTGTAAATCTAACGCAATAGTTTACTATTACTTATTATCGTTATTTCTTATGTTTAATGCATGCTTTGTGTGTGTGTGTGTTTGTGTGTGTGTTCTGTGATTCCCCCTATTTTTGTTGTGTCGCGCGTTTATTTGTGACCTTGTCGTGTTCTTTCGTGAATCGTACGCGCGCGCGCGTGTGTGTGTGTATGTGTGCTTGGGTTAGTGTCTGTGTGTGTCCTGGCATGTGCGCGTACGCTTGATAACAACTCAAAAGAGATTGAATCTTCTTTGAAATATTGTTGCTGTTGTTGCCGGTACCATTTCGCAGACGAACCAATGCAAATGGAAAAAAAGAAGAAACGGAAACAACCAATAACAAAAAGCGAATGTTATATCCTGTCGATTGATCGCGGATGCGCACAAAATATCGCGTGTGAGTGTGTTTCGCCGTAATTCGAAAAATTTATTCGGCGTTGTTTGTCCCTGTTGTATATTATGTGTGTGTGCTCCAAGTGGTTCTGTGTGTGCGTATTACAACTGTTCAGAGATCTCGCGCGCTCATTTTGTTCCCAAATGTCGCGTCAAATCGAAGAGGAGAGAACGACGACTGGAGTATGATAGCTGTTGATGGTTTGGTGGTGGTTGTTGCTTCTCATCGAGTGTCGCGCGGCAAGCTTGCGGCAGTTCCGGCGCGACTCCGTGCGGCATGACGCATTCCATTCGCTGTTCAGTAAAATAATCGATCGTATCGTTTAGTATTAATATTAGATATTTGTGTTGGGTCCCAGAGGTTACTGAAACAGAAAAACCGGAACAGGTCCCGCGTTAGTACAGGTGGTCTTCCAATACCGAAAGGTTGCTCGCGTTTGCCTTAACACTTGTCAAAAACACGAGGATGAAGAGGGAGAAAGTACTTTATCCACACGATTATCTAGAGACGCGGTAGCGTCTCGACGCCAAGTACATGAAAAAATAGCCTCCCCGTATATGCGCCTGGCGCTACCGCGTATCTTTTACTCGAGAAAACGCGATTCCAACCTAACCTAAAACTTCTGTCATTAATATCTCGTCATGCCTGCTGTATTTTCTAAATCTAAAGGCATTTTTCTAATGTAAATCGCACGTAAGCTTTCTAATAAAACCAAAATCAATAAAATCGGTCTATATACAACTGAGATATCGTAATATCATGTCATGTCATGAATCTATTTAGCTTCTTCATTTCACCGTCAAAGTGCGGAGGAGCCAGTTTACATGAGTTGTCATTAGGGTCTGAACGTCTGCACTGTTGAACACAGCATTTTAGCTGCGCATAGTTGGAAAGCACCGAATTTTTTATTGTGTTATACAGTGTCGCCTTTGCACTTTGCTGGAAACAACCTTCATGTACTGGCAGCTCATTTCGATTTCATTTCTTTTTCTACTTTCTCGAATTTTTTTAGGGGGATCTTCTATTTTTCTATGATTACTCTTTAAGTCCTCCACTTTTTCATGTATAATACTATCGAGAAACCGTATTAACACCTTGTTCGCCTGCTATTTCATGTCAAAACTATTTCGTGCATCTGGCTACCGTTCCACAATTGAATATAAAATGAAAACACATAAATAAACTTCAACAAACTTTATTTGTATACACATAGTTGCAAACAATTAAATGGCCCCCAAAAGAGAATAATACATTTATGTATATATGTTGTATAGTGATATTTTATTGTAATATTAAAAAATAAAAATATCAATTTATAGAGCTTTCCAAAATAGACAAAATTCAGTAATTGGTTTTCGAAGAAATCGCGCATTTATGTTGATTAATAAATACAAAATTTAAGTAATCGAAAATTTCTGTCGGATAATTAATTAACCCCAATATTTTTCTTTAACCCTTTGCGGTTGGAGCCGCTTGACGAGCTCGCTCGCTGTGAACGAGAGGTATTGGAGCACTTAATAACAAAAATATACACATACGTATACGTTTAACGTTTGTGTTATAAAAGCTAAAGCTTTATTTAATACGGAAAAACATTTCCATAAAATCCAATAAAATTATAAACGAACAACTAGAAAACAAACAACAAAAGACATTTGGTTGTCTTTATATAGCCGTCTTAAATTCGTGCATTGAGTGATATCTCAAACAGTCACTTATATGCAAGGCCGGCTTAGACTTAGACGAACAAGTAGCACAATAATACCTCGACTCTCTTCTTCTTGACTCTTTAAGCTAGTATATCCATGCGTATCTTATCATTCAGAACGACAGACGTACGTGCGCGGCTCCATAATACGCCTTGCCTTGTTGTGAACTAAATTGGGCGGCTATATGCCGACACGCGATCGCAACGTTAAAAATGTTTGGGCGGCTATTTGCCGAACACTTGTCCGCAAAGGATTAATAGTTAGTATAGAGAAAATATTATCGTGTTTAACAAAGTGTCGCGAAGCTGCCGACGGCAGTGACAGTCTCGTGTGCGAAACGTGTAGACGTGGAAGTGTTGAGGTGCCAATACTTTCGTGTAGCACTATAGACCCGCACTCCTGATACAAAAGTGTATCGATATCTTTGGAAAGACAAGGCAGTCGCGAACAGAGGACAAACACGTTTGTTCGTGCATTGTACCATGCCGTCGTGAAGGCTACCGAAGATAAACATTTGTTCCCGATTCGTGGGGCGCGAGCGTATCGCCGCGCGATTAGTCATCGCGGTGAGTCGATATATCGGGCCAATGCGGTCGTCTGAAATTATGCGAGAAATGATTGACTCATACGCGACGATTCGTAGGCGCTAGATGATGTCTTTCTCAATTGCACGACACTTGACTTTGAAACTCGCGCGAACTATCAAGTCGGCTACAAGGTGAACCGGGAAATGAATAATAGCAGAATGAACCCTTCGAGTGTCGAATACTCTCTACGCGTGCCTAATATTAAAAATACCTCCGACTATACAATGTTTTCAAATTTTAAAAACATTGCCATTTACTGACACTTAACGCTTAACCGGCCAAGGGTGAAGTAAGAGAATTTTCATTGACCGTTGACAGTAGTTTTTATATTTTCAGAAAGAGGTGCACTATGAATTCTACTATACCTTTCACAGTCCCTGTTTTTTTTTCTTAATTGGAATACTTATTTATATTGACACTGTTCAAAGTGGCAGAAAGTATAAATTTTCTATTGTTATTTATTATTACTAAACATGAAAAGCTCTGAAGTTAGGTTTTTTTATATTTTTGTAATGAGCTTTTACGAATGTAAATACCATTTGCGTATCAAATTAGCGTTGTAATAATAGTAATATCATTACTATTATTACTGTCATTTTTGTTTTATGCTAGCTACTACTGTCTAATAAATAAATTGATAAAGAAGTTATTAACTCTTATGGGCATTATTTTAGAAATAGCTTTAATCTACAACAAAGTCTAAACGGATATTAACCCTTTGACTGCGGGACGATTCTTGCTAGAAATTCTAAGAGGCATGTCATTCGAATAGGGTTGCGATAATTGAAGAGGGGATTCCCATCTAGTTGCGTGATTTTTAGGTAATTTTGTGTTGGATTTATGTTTTGGAAAACCACAAGATCTTTTGCAATACGTTTTTTCTACATATTACTGCAGCCTTTAAATATGTAAAAATAATACGTCTACTTCCAAAATGACAAACACGAACGCCATATGGGAAATCTTATTAAATAATGAAAAGAAAAAGTAGTTCCATGGCAACCATGATTCCAATCGTTGCTCTCATATAAACAAAGAAACGAAAAATATATGATTGTATTGTCATATCTTGTAAAATCATATGCTTCCGTTTGATAAACAACATGTCTAGAGGGTGGTCATTTCAACGCGATAACGACTTTAAAGATTCTTTCAAATTCGATAAGACATTTCCCACACAACAAAATATTTATCTAGTCAAGTAGTCAAATCAATCTCGGAACTTGCATTCTATAGAACATCTATGTAATTACGTTGGATGATAAATTAAAAACTCATTCTTTTATCAATAAAATGGAGTTAATACAAAAAATCACGAAAATATGATCTAAAATAACAACTGAGTTTTGTGTTCGAACATTTATGTATCGTTAACTTTCTCTAAAGTGGTAAACTAATTCGAACAAAATATGTTTCATAACTTTTGTCATCGCGATTCTATTTGGTTTCTTTGATTCGATAATAATTTTAGCCTTTATAAAATTATAATAAAAAAAAAATACAGTACGTTGACGTATGAAATGCTATTTCTTCACGCTATTTTTATTTTTTGCCCATGTAAAGAATACACGATTGGTTTAGAAACTATTATTTTATTTCTAATTTTTGTCAGTATGTGTATACATATGTGTATGTATATGTTGAATTTCTATGAAGGAGTATTGGACAAGTATATGTGGTCTTTGCTGTCAAATAGTTAATAACCCTTAATATCCTTCTTATAACTCCACCCTTAATCGGCCGGTTAATTGTTAATGAAAACAATTATATTCTAGTTAAATATACTGATATTTAGTGTGTTTATTGTTAAATTTTGAACAAAAATCGTAACACCCTATAAGAATGGAAACGAAGCGTGGATAAGTTCAATATTGAACATTCGAAACTTTTACCCAGTTTCAAAGAAAACAAAGTAAGTTGTTAAAATCATTGCCTATGTTTAACAGAAATTTTCGTGATAATATTGATAATTATATTATTATATCTTATCGAATACATATTAATTTAAACTGATAAACTCAGTATTTATTTATCTTTAAGTGTAATATGAATTACAAGGAGTCTCCTAAGTTGTAAATTGCATCAGGGCACAATAAACTCTAGTGTCAACCCTGCAATGTTCGCAATTACCATGCGTCACGTATGTATGACACATCGATTGTCTTAAGAGACCAGCGTCGCGTGAGTGATAGCAACTACTTTTCATTTTATGCCTGCATAACAATTACGAATTATGACCAGTATGATGTACGAGCAAACACATTATCCAGAATATTTTATCATTGTGTGGAAGAGGAAAAGAAAAAGAGGATACTGGATGATTTTTAGTGTGAACCATTGCACATCTGCACCTCAGCGGCAAACTATGGCGAGTGAAAATTTTGGAAAATTTCATATTCCAAGTACCAATGAAGAATGTGGAATTGGTTACATGACTCAACTACAGTGGGTGTAGAATGTATTCGTACACCGATCAATTTCCAAAAAAACTTTTGTGTGAAATTGTAGTTTCTTAATTTCTTTTTTATAATCAATGATATTTTACGTATTCTCGGAAGCCTCTAAGATAGATATAATCCAAACAACAGTTACTAGTTAATATAATTTGTGGAATTAACCAAAAAATGCGAAAAGTGGATAAAAGTATAGAAGCAATAAGCATTTGTACGATTCTTATGCCGAACCATTTACAATAAAGTTTGTAACGTAGACACATTAGTTTATTGCTCCGTACGAATTAGAAAACATCAAATTTCCAGTAAAGTACTCTTAAACAATTGTGCGAATACTTATTACTTCAACATTTCTATCGATTAATTGTTTTTTTCTTGTTAATTTCGCAACTTACATAAATAGCTATTTCTTTTGTAATCTATCTATTCTAGAGATTTCCAAGAATATATAGAAAGTCATTGTTTATAAAAAAATAAGTTAATAAATTACAATTGTACACAGTTTTTTTGGAAATTGATCGGTGTACGAATACTTTCTACACCCACTGTATATCTTTGTCTCAAATTTCAAAATTGTTGACAAAGTTTGGTTCTGAGATAGAGATACATGTATACGTAGCGTTATACCAACCTAATAGCCGCAGGACACGAGGTAGTCGCCGAGTTTTTCAACGACCGACGCGGCTTGCTGTGGCTGTATGGGGTCTTCGTAGAGGGAGACGACTACGGCTTGCGTCGTCTTCATGCAGTGGACGCCGACCTTGCCGAGTTTTGCCCTTATCACTCGATCCGTGCCCGACAGGTAAATGTACCTGTTGCCGGCCAAGGTGACGCCCGACGACGTCAGAATATCCTGTTCCTCGAATCCCTGGACCAATTTCGCCAGCTCCTCTTTACTTACCTGCGCACACAAACGACACGTGACACGCGTTCGCTTTCACGTAAAGAGAGCGAACGGAAAGGGAAAATAATCAGCAGACCGTGAACCGGCAAACATCGAGCAAAGTGCACTTAATTTCCACACTGACCCCGTCATCGACGCTTTCAATTCATTTCGTAAATACAATTAACGCGTTCATTGTCCACGGAACCGTATCTTCTCTTAAGTGATTAATCAAATTTCTATTATCGCGAACAATGCTTCTTAATGCGAACAGTTAAGAAAAGAAATGGCAGCGTTGCGTGTATTTCTTTTGTCTTCTTTCTTTGTTTTCTTGCAAAGGTTTTTCTTCGTTTAAATTTTAAACATTTTAACGAAGTTTGATTTTTTGTTGGAAAAGGATCTACGTGCAATGATTAAAAATTATCTAGTTATTTTAGTGTCTTTGAACAGCGGTAAATGTTGTTAGAAGTCCACGGAAAGTTATAAAACTCACGTCTTGGAAATGGAAGAAGGGCCTACGCATAAAAAAGACAAAAGTAGAGAGTAAGATAATACGTAAGATCAGAAGAAAGGTCTCTGTTGCATTAGGTGTTCAGAACATTAATCAATAACATTAATAGTCTTTCCTCATTTCTATACAATTTTTAATTCGTAACATAGGTCCTTCTTCCAGACACATATTTAATGTTTTACGTATTATACAACTTAGTACCACGTGAAATATTTTTGCATTCAATTGATAAAAGTGTCTTTGAGACCAATCATTTGACCGATCGCGGTAGAAATAAGTACAAATGAAATGTTAATAGGTTTAATGTTAAACCAACGTGGCTTACATTTTAAGGATGACGCGCATACGGGTCATTGAGATTTTCATATATCTGTTTTAAAATAAATGTATAAAACATTATGAATAATTAAATTTCTCTTCATTAATTTTGTAACGTCATAACAGATGTTTCACGTATTAAAATAATTCTATACGTTTTAAAATTTTTGGTACAGTACACTAGAAATGATTTAATTTTTCTTCGTGATTGTTATAAAAGGTCATAACAGATCTTTCGCGTATTAAAACAATTGTACACGTTTTAAACTTTTCGTTTTATTTCGTAATTATCAACACTGGAAGTGTATATTTATATGTTAGAGAGATACGGTACTAGTTCAACGCTTGTTTTCATTCTAGATTGTAGTCGTAAAATATTATCAAGTACTTCTACATTGGCAATTGTTCTTGCGTATACTATCCAAAAAGAAATACTAACTTTGATGATGTACTACAGTAAGAAAAATAACAAATTTTTATTTTTTAATCAAATGAGCTGGGAACCTCTGATAATTGCATGTTGAAAAGTATAGTATGACCTTCCTCAAATTGAAACATATTATTTGTTTAAAAATTTATAGCAATTTTTTCCAACGCACCATAATTAAAAGAAAAGAAAAGTGGAATACCTCGACCCGACGTCAAGTGCGGCTTCAAACGTTCCGTTAATTTATGATTATTTCAGAAAAATGTTTTTTTTTTGTTACAAGCATGTAAAATATTAAACTTCTGGATTGATTCAAGCGTGGATCGTGACTCAACAACAAATGCCGTCCGTACGATTAAACTGAAAATTAAATTAAACTGAAAACTCAATTAAAACTGTTATTTATAAACGATAGAATATTTATTGTTATAATGGTATCGTAGACCTGCGCACTCGAGTGGTATTCACGCTTCTAATTGTAAGTTGTCTTTAGTATCAGTAAACTATTAAAGTCTCCTAAAAATACAACGCACATTAGACACATTGCTTCCCGTTTAACTATTTTAAAGCAGTCATCATTTATTTATAATCTTATACAGAGCCATTCCTTATGAAAAAATAAGAACAAAATATGCAATCAAATTTTTTCATTTAAAGCTTAGCTTTCAAGAAAATCGAGTTTGAAAATCAAAGATCTGAGGCTTCATCTAATAGTTATTCTTAAAAAGACTTCAAGAATGAAACCACGGTACCGAGAGTTCATGCATCTGTAATTAGATGGCCACAGCAATGCATGCAACATGGTGGCCATCAGTTTTATCAATTTTGTAATTGATCAAATAAAATGTTCGTTAAAAGTCTTCCATGTATTTTTTCTTGAACTCGGTAACTTTTAGCACTTGTAATCACAGATTTAGTTGGAACTTCGTGCACTTATAGGTCTTGGTCTCCTGTTTACGAATATATACCATTATAGGTGTAGATGCTCAATAGTTTTTTTAGATATTTGTGTTTGAAGTTTCATTACACGTGGACATACAGATTTAGTTAATGGTGTGTAATTTTGTTTTTCGATTTATTTACTACCGATTAATCGAATTTCAAATGCATATAATAAGTAATATAATAAATATTTAAATCAAAGTACACTTCATTGGCTGTGTCTGAAAACAAAAATACGTGAGATAAAAGGGCCGCGATCCTTCAAACTCATTTTGTTTATTACAATAAGATATAGATGTCTGCATCGATTTTCCTGTGACTTGTTAGTAAACCATGTCGCCCCTTGCAATTATTAATGAAACATTAAAAGTATTCTTTATCGAAGTTGACAGTTTAATTGTAATTCGAATAATCGAGACCATAAACAGGAGACCGAGATCTATAAGTGTACGAAAGTTTCAACTAAATCTGTGATTACAAGTGCTTGCCTTCTCCTTGTCAATCGTGTAACAGCATACGTACGAATAGGATTTTCAAACTCGATTTTCTCGAAAACTAAGCTTTAAATGAAAAAATTTGATTGCATATTTTGTTCTTATTTTTTCATAAGGAAACACCTCGTGCCCGCTAGTATATGTTATTCGGCCGCACTCTGTATATTTTCCGAGATACATTGCTCGTTCTATCAAATATACTCGTTGCGAGTAACAAAGACATTTATTTATATGCGTAATTTTCATTATCGATTTCGTAAGCTTTTAGCTGCAATAAACGACTGCACAGTAGATTTAGAAATGATTTTTACATAGTATCTCCAGCTGCTTTGCATAACAGGTCTCTCCACTACATATTTCGTATATGTATAGGGTGTTTCCTTCAAAGTGAGCATCTAGAATATTTGTTTCATTTAAAGGTACGGGAAAACGTCGAAGGGAAAGATTGCCCATGTACCAGAAACAAATTTACGAGTCATAATTTAAGAGACTTCAAGGTCATCGATATTTTTTTAATGGAATAACGTAACTTTTCTTAATACAGTGCTGTAGCTCATAAAAAGAAACGAATCCAAGTACATAAAACACGTTGACCTTCGTATGACCTTGAATAATAAAAATAATCATATTTTACATGGGAGAAAACGAACATTTAGTATACTTTAACCGTTAAGTCAAATATTTTAATCCTTTATTCTTATTGCTTATTCATATTCCTTGTTATTCTTATCTTTCTTCGAGTTCTTATTTTAAAATTGTTAATATTAATACAATTTCAATTTAATAATAAATTGAACAAGAATTATTAATAACAACTTTATGTAGTACAAGGTTTACTTTTTATGTTAAGATATACATTATAATTGATGACGACATATCAAATATTAATTATTGTAATTTATCCTGTGTCCTTAAGAGATGTTATCCCAGGTAAATAATACACAAAAATATATAGACAAATAAAACCAATGTATAGCGATTTGTTAACATTTATTCGATTGAACGATTTAGTTTTTATTCATTCATTATGAAATATTTCATTCAGCAATTCAAATATTTATTTTTATTCAAAGTGTAATGGATAAACATTTGTTTGTTTAGTACTTGTTATCTGAAATCTTTATCTAGAAAGAATCATCCATTTCTACCGTAACTTCGATAAAGAAGAATGACAAGAGCCGCGCGCGTTCAATGGTTGTAAAGTGACACGCTTATCATAGTTCAAGGTCGCGTTAAATTATCTCGTATTAAATCGGACCGCGTTAACAAATTGAAATACCTTCGTCCAGATCGTTTAGCACTCGACAATGTACAAGTAGAGGTCCAACTATTGCAGAACCTCGTTAACCAGTCTCGTGTACCGATTGAGTATTCGAAATGTAATGTCGAAGTGAAATGTTGAAAACGAAAGAACAGTCTCGTATTGAAAATTCATAATGTAAAATCATGAATAAGTGACGTGTGGACTGTGTCGAGAAATTTGTTTAAAACGCTTCGTAATCGTTTTGCCAGAATGGCAGGCTTTTTTTCTTCTTAGAATATATATGACCAGCTGAATTAAGATTTTATAGATTTCTGCACCATAAGTACTATGAGATGCTGCCTCCAGTAATATTTTTAAAAGGAAAGAACAATTAAATGACGATTGTTATTTATTGTCGCCTTCTTTAGGCAAAAATCGTTTTAGAAAAGGAGATATTTCATTTCTTTCAAAAGTCCGTGCGTAGATCCTTTCATTTTGGATCAAATTGGTTCGGTGTTCGCATTACTCACACGATAAACTACTCCATGCCTTAAGGGGGTATTATCGTCTAGAAGTTTGTTTTTTCAGTAATTTTTAGGAATTAATTTTGCGAAAACTATCAAACCTACAGTACCAGGGTTTTTTTATGCATAATAAAACACGTTTCAACTAACAACACAAATTTGTATGAAACACTTGATTGACATCTATACAATTATGCGCAGCTATGCAGGTTGTGGCGTGAGACACTCGTTCAATCGGGCGCACAGGTTGTGGCGGTTCTAGTCGTCTTAGACAGAAAAACAAATTTTTTTTTCAATCTATATGAATGTAGTTATCGTCTGAACTAGAATTAAATAAGTACTACATTTTTTTATCGGAATCGCAGCTGTTTGAAAATTAAGGTTTAATTTTCCCGAAAAATTGTCAACTGAAATATGAGAGCTAAAATATTCAAGCTATCGGTATAATTCTAGTTCAGACCATAGGTGATCGTGCCCTCGAAATGTGTGTAAAACCAGAAGTTAGTCGGTCCAATAGTTTTTGAGAAAAACGTGCGCCCGACTTGAAAAATGTCGTTTCGAGAAAAACGCGTTTAAAGTTTGCTATACATTTAGCACTAATACTGGTGAACAGCCTTGAAGCCTCTGTAACTATGAGAGCTCTACGAATTTCAAATTAATATTTTAGAGGCACTTTCTCAAAACCCTAAATGATAAGAAAATGCAAAAAAAAAACGAAATTTTGAAGTTTCTAGACGATAATACCCCCTTAAGAGGGGTAAACCACATTAGGACTCCAAGTATTAAGTGTTTCTTGTGATACTTTTTTACAGAGAAGAATTTATGTAATGTTTTTACAACCTTGAGAATATTTTAGGTATGCTTTAAAGTGCATTTAATAATTTTTTCATTCCATTTGACGCAAAGATCTTTGAAAAATGCCGTTTTTTTTTCATAAATATTTTTTCATTACGTGTGAATGATAACGCAAAAACTAATTGACCGACCATTTCCAAACATTATATACGCTTATCTTACTTAAATACCTTGAATATGAACTAAAAAATTGAAATGACACCATTGTTCAAAGCGTGTTTTTTATTGCAAAAACAACTGCACAATATATGGTCAAAATTGATACTTCTTATTTAAACATTTCTGAAAGTAATTCAATTTGCAACTTTGTTAACCATAATTTAGTTTATTGTTCTAGAAAATATGTTAATAATGTAAAGATAAAATTTAATTGATTACGGATAACAATTGTGACCCTCAGAATTCCCACCGATAGCAGACTCGGGCAAAAACTTGCTATAGAGCAGTGTTTCGCAAACTTCTTGTGTTCAAGGTACACCAAAGAAAAAACCAATGTTTATTTAATATTTTGTTATTATTAAAATCAATATAATATGAAAAGATGTTTAATGAGAAATGTGAGTCTGCTTAATTGAGCATAGGCGATCAAAATTTGGAGCAATCGTTGATAAGGCTGCTCTCATCTCTTCGTCGATCGTCCTCAAGCGTTCTCTTCTTTTTTACTTAATCGTAGCGAGAGTTGAAAACCCCAATTCGCATAAGTAGGTCATGGCAAATGTTAAGAGAATTGCAATAGCACGCTTTGAAAGCAATAGATACTCATTTTCTATATGCAGCCAAAAATGTGTTTCATGCAAATCCGACCACGAATAAAATATTTCTTATATAAACATTGCAACCCCTTTTTACCCCCTTAGGGGTTGAATTTCAAAATATCCTTTCTTATTTCCTGTATACATCATAAAGGAAAGCTTTATGCAAAATTTCAGCTTTCTAGGTTCAAGGGTTTAGCCTGGGAGTTGATATGTCAGCGAGTCAGGCTTTCATTTTTATATTGTATACATATACAGTGGGTGTAGAATGTATTCGTACACCGATCAATTTCTCAAAAAGTTTTGTGTGAAATTTTAGTTTATTAACTTCTTTTTTTATAATCAATGATTTTCTACATATTCTCGGAAATCTAGAATAGATATAGTCCAAACAACAATTATTATATAGTTTGCGAAGAAAATATTGAAAAATCGGTAGAGATATAGAAGCAAGTATTCGTACTGTTCTTATTGACGAACTGTTTACAGTTAAGTTCGTAACGTAAGCACATCAGTTTATTGCTTCGTACAAATTAGAGAGCATGAAATTTCCAGTAAATAAGGAAATGGAAGAAAATCCCATTCCGAATAACGTCAACATTTAGATAATTTAAATTTCGTTACTTTATATAAATAACTAATTTTTTTGTACTGTATCTATTCTAGAGATTTCCAAGAGTATGTAGAATATCATTGATATTCTACAATATTCTACACTCTTCTATATTTTTGGAAATTGATCGGTGTACGAATACTTTCTACACCCACTGTAGATCGAAAGCCCTGACTCATTGACAGTATATACAGGGTGTCTACGTCAATTCTACAACAAATTTTCAACAAAAAATTACTCTTAGACATTTTCTTTGTGTCGCCTTATTCTCGAGTGTTTTCACCTTTAATATTTTCTCTGTGTTTTCGACTTGACACTCTATAAACGGCTATAACTCCATCAAATTACAATGCAAACTCAAAATTAAGTACACCATTCGAAAGAGCGTTAAATTTCCTATCTCTCTGATGTCAAAACAAAATTTATTACGAAGATTTAACAAGTGAAAAATTAAGTCAAACTTTACATTGTAAAAATTTTTAAAAATTTGACTTTTTCTGTATTCGTTTTTCAGTTTCAAAGACATAGTCGTTTGGCGGGCACTCTTCGGGAAAAACTCCCTCGAAGTCTCAGCTTTTGAATGGTATTGTAAAAAAAAAATTGTACGGTGGTATTTTAGGGAGAAAATGACGTTTAAATCCAGAAAAGCGTGGATTTTTAGGTAAAAATCGATATTTTTCAATGAAAATCGACTTGTTACTTTAAAATTAACTTGACATCGGGTTTGATGTTTTTTTTAGTGACACTCCCGAGCCTCCCCAATTAGGAAAAAAACTGATTTCTTAACACCTCAAGCCTCTCCCAGCCGTGTGTAGAGCCTGAGTGCGAGGTGAATAATAATTGTTTTTGAACATGTATCCATAGAATTTTCGTTTTTAGAGACTATTTAATCAATATCAACCTCGGCGTGCCGATAACTGATATGGAGATTGGAACACGATCGATTTCACAAAGAAAGAAATCGATATTTTCGGCGCAGGAGAACCGATAAGTTTTGAATCAGGAGGCGGGCATTTTGAACGCTTTTCTGCATTTAAACGTCATTTTCTCCCTAAAATACCACCATATAATTTTTTTTTGACAATACCATTCAAAAGCTGAGACTTCGAGGAAGTTTTTCCCGAAGAAGTGCCCGCCAAACAACTTATGTCTTTGAAACCGAAAAATGGATAGAGAACAAGTCAAATGTTATTAAATTTTCACAATGTAAAGTTTGACCTAATTTTTCACTTGTTAAATTTACATAATAAATTTTGGTTTGGCATCGGGGAGAGGGGAAATTTAACGCTCTTTCGAATGGTATATTTAGTTTTAAGTTTGCACTGTAATTTGGTGGAGTTATGGCCGTTTAAAGAGTGTCAAGTCTAAAACACAGAAAAAATATTAAAAATGAAAATACTCAAGAATAATGCGACACAAAGAATATGACTAAGAGTAATTTTTTGTTGGAAATTTGTTGTAGAATTGACACCCTGCGTATGTCCGAACTTATACGTAGACACCCTGTATATACTTGCTCGCATAACTCTCGGGTATGTGTAGGTGCATTATCTTCAAAAAACTTGACATTTTTCCGCGACACACTGCTATAGAGAACAGCTGGTATCTCTAAGATTTCTATGTGGAATGAATTGAAAAATATATAAATGTACCTTAAAACATACCCCAAAATATTTTCAAAGTTAAGAAATGTTAAGAAAATTTTTCTCGGTAAAAAAAATTACAAGAAACACTTCATATTTGGTCTCCTAATGTGATTTCCCCCTTAATATTGCCTCGCATATACATAATTCTAACATCAAAAAATACCTAATTTAAGTTGAAAAGGTTCATATATGTTCCTTTACGAGAAAAAAAAATTGGAAAAATGGAAGCTTCGATATACAATATGTATAAAGACATAAGTGGGAGCAGAACCTCGTATCTACCGTTTCGCGTAACTCAAGGACTCGCTACATAACTCAAAAACATATCTTTCTGTAGACGAAAGAGCAAAGAATACCTTTAACGGCAATGTAACGTAAGCAAGGTCATATAGAAACCGTGACTCGTTAATTTCAAGTACGAATTAGCAAATCGGCAAGAGTTTTATCGTCGGCATACTGAAACGCATTCCAAAAGGTATACTTCCCTAACTAGCTGACTAACTGGTAATGTGTGTGCCATGAATCAGGCCATGGTACACTTGATCGTTTTTCCTCGATCAACAACCGAGCGTGTGTCAGAGCAAGACACCTTCTTTATTGAAAACACAGTTTCGAATTCAGATTGACGCTAATATTCTAAAATTCTTTAGACGAATCAAGGTTTAATTGGAAACGTAATTAAAGTGCTTATCCTGTACAATTTAATTATTTCAATTATGCCATGATCAATGCCGAAAAATGATAACTGACGTGGCTTGTCACAGTTTCATTTCTAAGAAATTTATTAATGCATGTATGCGTTGTGCTTCTCCTTGTTCATTTACTGAGAAGAAAAAAATGATATTGCTTATATACCGAGAATTACTTGAATCAGAGCAACCAAAGTTTTTCTTTGAACAGACGTTAATCAACGTTATTTTTACATTAATGTTCGCAACAGCGTTAAGATAATCCCAAATGCAAAATATATTGCATCACATTGAAAGGAACATAAATAAAAAATAATGTAGTTCGAAAGTTCGAATGAAAGTTCGAACGTCGCGATTACAAAGGCGCAACGACACAAAGAATTCGACAAAACCGATCAATCTGACTTTTGTTTACGTAAAGATAATTGCGTTCAACGGTAATGTTTATTTCTTGAGTTTGTGTTCTTATTACGAAACGGCACAGATAAACTATTAAAAAGGAGAATTAAAATATGAAATAAGGTAAAGAAAGATTTCTTTAAAAGATCCAGGCTTAATCAATTTAAATCTCGTACATGCTTTACGTATTTAGCTTTCGACTTCATTATTTAGGCACGAATACTACGTGTGTATTAAGTAAACATACCAACGTCATATATACATACGTAAATTATTTATAGAAGTTTAAAGACCATCGTTCTTTATCGTATTGGCTGTCGTTTAGCTTTTTTGAATATTAATTGATAAGTATCTTCTTACGTACGTCGCTGACGACATATTTATTGTGCAAATTAAGTTATCTAAGTACAACCCTTTTCGTCACTCTTCAGTTTACTGAAACTATTTAATCTGCTACTATTTGTAGATATATATAACTATGGTTGAAAGTTAAAAAAATAAACTATATCGTCGTTTTTATGCAAGAATCGTGAACATACGATTCGATAAATTTAAAAATTCGTAATACTGACATTGCTACCTGGTCAATAAACCTACAGTAACGAGTTATGGTTAAATATCATAACTATTTACTAATCTTTACTTAAAAAGTGCAAATTTTCATATTCATGATTCGGATATATGCTTGAATGTACTCTATTAATTTATTTATTAACACTCTGATTTGTATTATAACTTTTTAAATAACTAATACTATCTAAAGAAATTTTGTTGACTATTTAATATGCAATTATCAATAGTTCTCAACTTCTTATTAAAAAATAAAAATTTGGTATTCTTTTCATAGTAACACAGTATCAAAGTTAACATTTCTTCTTTGTATGGTATGCATAAAAACAATTGCCAAGGTGTGGGGGATCTTCACAATGTACAATTGTTCTAATTCAAGAAACATCAATTTATAAAGAATTTATAATGTAGATCTCAATGACGTACAGTGGGCGTAGAAAGTATACGTACACCGAGCAATTTCCAAAAAAACTATGTATTAGGTTGTCCCAAAAGTTTCTTTCGCTTTATTAATAAGTAATACATGCACAATATTTTATGTTTTATGTTACATTACTGAATTGTGCACGATTCATTTTGCTCCATTACTGTTACAACATGAATATCTATGAAATTAGATTGTCTATTTATATAAACACGACCACATAAAATAATTGAGTGCAACTTGCGAAAGAAACTTTCGGGACAACCTAATAAAATTGTAATTTATTAACTAATTTTTTATAAACAATGACATTCTATATATTTCTCGGAAATCTCTAGAATAGATAGATTACAAAAAAAATAGCTATTTGTTTTAAGTTGCGAAATTAACAAGAAAAAAACAATTAATCGATAGATATATTGAAACAATAAGTATTCGTACAACTGTTTAATTTTTAAAACTTGATTAAAAATAAAGAAATTTACATTAATTTATAAGTATATAATACTTCCTTCGTGGGATTTCCTTTTGATTTTATAATTATTCTAACTTTTCTAAGCATTATATTAACTAAATTGTTAGTTATTCGAAGTGGGATCTTTTTCAATTCCTCTATTAGAGCCTTTTTTTAAAAGTACTTTCCTGGAGATTTGATGTTTTCTAATTCGTACGGAGCAATAAACTAATGTGTTTACGTTACAAACTTTATTGTAAATGGTTCGTCATAAGAATCGTACAAACATTTATTGCTCCTATACTTTTATCCACTTTTCGCTTCTTTTTTTTCTTCTTTTTTTTTGTTAATTTCACAAATTATATTAACTAGTAAATGTTGTTTGGACTATATCTATCTTAGAGATTTCTGAGAATATGTCAAATATCATTGATTATAAAAAAAAATAGTTAAGAAACTATAATTTCACACAAAAGTTTTTTAGGAAATTGATCGCTGTACGAATACATTCTACACTCACTGTATGTCTGCATCATTTGAAGCCAAGGTGCAAACACGAGTCTAAATCTGAATTTCGTTAACTTGTCCGGGTACCGAGTCACCCTTCTTTACGATTCAAGTCACGGCACTGTGGGAGGTTGCCGGCCGGCATCGCCATTTTGGCATTCGTAACCGGAAAGTGTGCGCGCGAGGCCATGCTCTGCAGCTGGCGACCTTTATCTCTCTGCGTTTCACCGTCCGCATAAAAGCTTTCGTCGAATCCGAGAAAGAACACCGCTCCGCCTCGTAACCGAACGCGTTTCTCTTGCATCGTTCTTTCTCAAAAACATCGTGTCCGTTAGAAACGCATTTCGTGGATTATTTTTAGATTTTGGAACGGATTAACACCACCGTACACGGTTGACAAATTATACCCTACGTTACGATATCGTGTTTCGCGAACGAGAAATCTGAACGATACGCGTTTCGAAGCAATATTGAATGCACGATATCGAGATTTCTATTTTTCCTCTCGAGAAAACCTAACATGATCAAAGGAAAATTCGCTTTCATATTTCGCAACCGCCCACTGATTCGATTTTCCTTTACACACGAGTCGAAGCAGGGCCGAATTAACGCATGGGCATTGGAACTACAGCTCCGATGGTCTACAACAGCTGAAGGGTCAATAGATTGAGTAAAAATTGTTCATTTATATTGTTTATTTAAAAAAGCGTTAGTGTTGCGTGAAAGAAAGACTACAGCGCATACACATATATATTTTGCTCATTGGTTGCAACAATGACACGACTCCAAATTTCCTGATTTGTTGGCGTAGAAAAGGCGGTAAATGACGTTTATAACACGTATTATAACACGTTTATCTCAAATCAGTATCTTATTTTACAAATTTGGCATTTCGATATAGTGTTCTTGCAAAATTATAACGATTCGAAACACTCACACTCGTTCCCGAAAAATTATAATTTTTTAATTATGTCAATGTTGTTACAAATAAATGATACACGCTGGCAGAATTTATAGCCTAGGGGTTTAAAAACTCCTAACCCGGCGCTGAGTTGAGGTCTCAGAATTTACCGACAGGATTCGCGAAAGCTTTTTAAATGAAACGCGGGTGGCGCGCCGATCGAGCTCAACCTTTCTGGAACTGACGGTTTTGCAATTTTAAATGATCCTACCGTTGACCGTTTGGCGAAAGTAGAGGATGAAAACGAAATTCATCCGTCGTTCGAATACGCTAAATAGCCGAATTGTCTACGTTCAAACACTTTTTTCGATATCGGAATCGTAGACATGCGGTAAGATTTATTGCTTTTACCATCTACGTTTCGTTGCACCCGTGACAAAAGCTTAACCTAAACGATCGAAAAATTTGCACAAGTTATACGTAGGAGGTTACACGCATCTCCTTCGTTTGCAGAGAACCTCTTCCGAAGAAATGAGTCATCTTTCGTCACGATGAAATATGTAATTTCCTTCTGACTCTCGTCGAATATCGAATATTGGATCTAGAATATCTAGTATCTCCGATCTGAGCATGCCCATAAATTTCACGATCCCGGCCGGTTTTACCGAAAAGAAATTAGAGGCCACCATTTCCATGAGCAGCAGCGACAACGTGCCCGGCAGGCAGCCATGTTAAACGTAGTCGAAAATGGTTCAAGTTCGACCAGGCAAAATTTTCTGCGGTGAATATCGCCACACCCAATGTCGCGCAGGACTGATCAAGCAAAATCGATTTCTTGTAAAATTATCAGTGCAAGAAATCCATTTGCTTTATCACGTGATAAACTATCCAACCGGCTAGGTAATTTACGGAGATGGATCAACGATGGCCGGTCCTGCGAGCACACTTGGGCGGTGGACGAAAATTTTACGAGAAATAATTCAACGAAGGGAAGGTCGCGACCGATTGATCGGTGACGAATCGAAAATATATTTAGCCGGCTTAGCCTTTCGTACGCTTTCCGGTCTAATCGGCGGCGTAGGTAACACGAGGTACAATCATGCCGGGTCAACACGCGGAACTTTCCAAAGGATTTTGACTACCTGAATGGACAGAAGAATTTCATTTTATTTCGGAAAAGTAAGACGCGCGAATGGCTACGTGGCACCATATTTTTGACGATGAAACCGACCGGCACTCGGCGTTGCTCATAAAACTCGTTTTGAACTTAATTATCGAGAAATGTATTGAAAGGTACGTTCGGATTCTACGAATTCAGTCGATCGTGTAACAAATAATATACTAATATGCATATGTACATACACGCGCACACATACGCATACATATATATGTATATGCACATGCACGTATGTACGTATTAGATATAGAGTCGCGGTAAAGAACTAAGAAAGACATTCGATGGTGTCGACCGACCGCAGCGATCAACAAAGAAAGAAGGCGTAGAGAAGACGAGAAACGCGAAAGGCTATGATGCGATTAGATTTTTTTCATGCGCGTTCAGCGTTCACTTTCTCTCTTGTCGGTCAAATAATAATAATAATGATGGCAATGATAATGGTAATAATAATAAGCCTCCGAAGCGTCAGTCGATCGAGATACAACGATTACTCACTTCGAAGCCTTCGGACTTTGCCCAGAGGTTGCCATCGTGTCCTGCGATCGCAGCTTTAGTAACACACCTAGACGCGAGCAGCTGCTTGTCAACGTAATCCTGCCAGCTCATTTTTTAACACAAGCGGCTCGACCGAACTGTTCACTACAGCACTAGACACAACCCGTCACCGACTGACTCCTCTCACGACTACCTATATGCGCTGAACGCCGGTCACACTTCTCTCTTACCCCTCCTTATCCCTTCGCGGTTATTCGCAGCCCCTCTTGGCTCCTCTTGAGCCACCTCGCCCCGCAAACCCCCCCTCTATCCAGGAATCGTATTCTCCCCACTCTCGATAGCCGGACGGTAATTGACTACCAATCAGTTCTACCAACTTCTAAACATAATAATCGAAATATCGAGTATCTTGGTCGCTATCTATCGAAACACGGTCGATAATTGCGAAAATTCTTTTTCTTTGTATTTTTCATCCTTTAACATGATACTACCTTTTCAGTTATCGGTTCACATTTAATCCTGAAATGTTCAACTCTGCAGAGTCGACTATACGTAGAAGCGAATGATGCATCATATCCGAGTGCTACAACAAAAAAGAAATATTTGGAAGATTGATAATAAAATAAAATTAGTAGGAACTAATAAAATCATCGATGAACTTTTTAGTTCAAAATTTTATTAATTCTCCTAGTGATTTTCGTATCGTAAAAGTACGTTGTGGCGGCCCCTTTATCAGGGCCGGTGCAAGGCAGGTTCAGCGCGTTCGCCGGAACTCGGCCCTGCGTTTTGAGAGGCCCCCCGATCTACGAAAATTTTGATTAACTTTTTACGGAATGACGATATCATTAACAGATGCAAGACATTTCTCTATATAATGTGTAACAGCATTCGTAAATAAATAATCCCTCGTTGAAAAATTTAAGTGTAGGATTTTAATGTGAATTCAGGCCCCGCAAAAGGTCATGCCGGTCCTGCCTTTTATACAGACAAGAATGTATGTACTTTATTTCTTACCATAATAATGCTCCACGTGCTTTTTCATTTGAGTTTTACTTTTTCAAACGATATGAACGACAGATTTGACAGATTTTAAAATTTGTTTATATCTTTAATCACGATGCAAGTTTCTTGCCCAAACGATGTAAAGATCTATAATTTGAGTGCTGGAAAGTCCCTTCCAGAGGTGAAATATTAATTTATTACTTTATTACTTATTTTTAACGTCACTCCAATTTTAATGATTTTGGTCTGTAATTTTTATTTCGTCAGTGGTTATCGGAACGGAAACGGCGAAGCTTAATAAAGAAAAATGTTGGTAAGTGAGGTTGTTTATAGAATATGATTATGTGTGAGCAATCTTTAAGTAATTATAACATTTTTATAGATATACGTCGACGAATTGAACTTATCCAGGACTTTGATATGCCTGGAGTTAGCACTTCTATTAAAGTTTCAAAAGATGGACAATATATTTTTGCAACAGGAATATATAAACCACGTGTAAAATGTTTCGATGTGAAGAATTTGTCTTTAAAATTTGAAAGGTGTTTCGATTCTGAAGTTGTTACTTTTGATATCTTATCAGATGATTACAGTAAGGTACACACATATATGTATATTTATGCTATATATATTTGTTTCAATAGTCAAAACATTTACTAAACTTTTCTTTTATGTTACAGTTGGTATTTTTACACTGTGATCGAACCATTGAATTTCATGTTGCCCATGGCAAATATTACAGGCTCAGAATACCACGTTTTGGAAGAGATATAAAGTATCATTACCCATCTTGTAATCTTTTTATTGTGGGAGATAGGTTTGTTACTTCATACTTTTAACTATAAAAATTATTTAAGGTAACATTAAGATAGAATTTATCTTTAATAGCATGCATTCTATTACAGCAACGAGATTTATAGAATAAACCTTGAGAGAGGACAATTTTTGCAATCTTTTGTAACAGATTCAACATCGATAAATAAATGTGAAATAAATCCTGTACATCATCTTCTCACCACTGGAACTCAAGAAGGAAAGGTTGAAGCATGGGATCCTCGAACAAGGAATAAAGTGGGCACCTTGGACTGTGCTTTGTATTGTGTTGGACAAGACAATAAGTAAGAAAATATATTATAATGTACAATATTCAAATGAGAGTTTTATTTTTCTACAAGAATAGCATTTTTTTTTATGTTGTATAGGCTAGAAGCAGTTCCTGCGATTACTAGTTTAAAATTTCAAGGAGGCTTAACACTTGGAGTGGGTATGTCGACTGGACAAGTATTGTTATATGATATTCGTTCTAGCAAACCTTTCTTAGTAAAGGATCACATGTATGGATTACCAATCAAGAACATAGAGTTCCATCAGAAAATGGATATGGTTTATTCTATGGATAGTTCTATTGTGAAAATATGGGAGAGAAATAGTGTATGTAGAATGATAGCATAATCTAGTAACAAATTAAATTCATTAAAATTTCATAAAAACGATTTGTTATCCAGGGTAAATTGTACACATCGATAGAAGCTCAAAATGATTTTAACGATATGTGCGTCATACCAAACACTGGAATGTTCGTAATTGCTAATGAAAATACGAAAATGCAAACCTATTACATCCCTAGCCTTGGGCCAGCTCCGTATTGGTGCAGCTTCTTAGACAATTTGACAGAAGAATTAGAAGAATTAAATTATGAAACAATTTATGATGATTATAAATTTGTCACTGAGAAGGAATTAGACGAACTAGGTCTATCGCATCTAAAAGGCACTAAACTTCTTCGAGCCTATATGCACGGGTACTTCATGGATATCCGATTGTATAGAAAAACGAGAGATGTGATGAAACCTTTCGAATTTGAAGAATATAAGAAAAAACGAATTCAGCAAAAAATACAAGAAACCTGCGGCAGTAGAGTACAGGTATTATATTATAGTATCTTGCAATGTATTCTATAGAATGTCATATGTAATGTTTTTTATTTCCACTTGCACATACTTGAAGGTTCAAAAACTACCAAGTGTAAATAAAGAACTTGCGTTTAAATTAATGGACGATGAAACAAATATGAAGAAGAAGAAGAAGAGCTCTTCCAATCTTCTTAAAGACGAACGTTTCAAAGCACTGTTCAGTAATCCAGACTTTCAAGTGGATAAAAACTCGGAAGAGTATTCGTTGCTAAATCCTGTTATTTCTCAGCTTGATAAAAGCAGAGCTAAAAAGTTGCAAGCTAAAATAGCTGAAGAAGAGGCGCAACAAAAAATGGAGATTGATCACGAGAACGATGAAAACCAAGGTTGTCGATGTATATAATACTACAGTTGCGTGTAATTATATGGTAGGCACTCTTAAAGACAAAATATTTTCGTATTTTCAGACAATAGTTCGGATGAAAGTTTCATCCATGACGATAGTAGTTCAGAGGACGAAAAACCATGGGTAAGAGAAGTAAAAAAGCAATATCGATTGATAAAGAAAAATGAAAGACAGAATGAGGTAGAGGATGAGAATGTGAAAGATAATGAACAAAAATTAGGAAATCATTCTCGGCTTTATGAAATCAAGGAACATGTAGAGTTCAGAGATGCAAAACCGGTAGCAAAGAGGCAAAATAAGTACGTGTATATTATTACGTAATCGGATAAAAAGAAATGTCAGTATCGGGCTAATTTACTATAACTTTAATCTCATATTTTTAGGGCTACCTTGGGAGACAGACTAAAAACCCAGGAAGCTCTTGGTGTTAAAGTTTCTGGTTCCCGTGGTAACAGAGAAATGACTTTTGTCGTTGGAAAGGTATTCCTTTTACGAATAGTTATGCGTATCATATGCTGTATAATTTATAAAGAAAAATGTTTCATCTCGTGTATGTAAATATGTCGTATATTTCTATTCGTAGAAAAAACCAACTGGACGCGCAAAATTTCAAGTAAGAAGGCACGGAAAGGACCACAAACATCTTTTAAGACCAGCAGGAAATCTATACAGAAAGAAACGTTAATATTGATTGTTGTATTTAGTTCTTTATTTTAAATATTAAACTATTTTATTTTGTACAGTAAACACTTTTTTACGTTCTTTTCGTTCCATCAGTTTAGAGAACGGTGACCTCCCCTTTCCCAATATCCCATACTAGAAATTGTTGTCTGTAGCATGAGTAAAGTAATTTGTTTCGACGCGATGCACATGTATATCTTGACAGAGGTGAAGTGTCATCTCAAAAGATTGATATAATGAAATTCATACGTTAGGGTGAATCACACGAGATGCCGATACAAATGTTTTCTTTTCAAGTTCAAAAGCACTTCGCTCGTCTGTCGAGAAAAATGACATTGGTGAGTCTTCCGTTATTTCATTTAATCTTCGCTTTCTCAATCGTGTATAATGTTTATCGTGTTACGATCTATGATAGTGCAACTTCTTTCTGTGTAAATGTACAAATATGTTTGTATTGAATTTCAAACTTGGGCAAGTGTAACTGTCGTATTTGAACAAAGAGTCAAGGTGATAATCACTGTTTACATTGATTTTGAAGATCTGTTAATCATATTGAACAAAGTGTCAAAAGTTGTGTTGTATTCCAATGGTTTCTTTTCCCTTTTCGTCTCTGATGGAATGTAAAATTCAATTTAATGATAATGTAATAACATAAAATAGTTGTATTATTATATTTTTTTTATAATGTTCTCTTCTTTTCTTCTCTTTTAATCTTTTCTTCATAAAGTTTGTAAACGAAATCAGTATTATATATTTTATATACTAATGCTAGTGCTATTTTTTACAGGTCAGTTCCAACAATGAATCAAAAAATGGAAAAGATCCTCCTCAGTCGAATCATGAAGAAACAACACAAACATCTACATTATCTGGATTATCAGACCTGCAAATGCAAAGTACAGATGTAAGATGATGTCATTTTTAATGATTTCTTTCTTAGCATAACTAGTTACACAATAAGTATAACTTTTAAAATTAGGTTGGGGAAATAACTGAAATGCCAGATTTTGAGATGCTTAGTACATCAGCAGTACTTCATTACTGTAAACATAAAATATTAAGGCCGTATCTGAGATTATTAGGAGTAATGGGTTTGAGACCTATGAGCACCGATGATTCTGATCGTCATCCTTGTTATTGTATTCTCATCAATTTTCATACATTTCAAGTTACAATATTTATGTGTATTGGGTATATTTTACAATACATGGCATGCTTCAGGTAAGATTATTATGCGTTCAGTTTATAATGCAGTTTTTATTTAAGTGAAATGTAATTGCAAGTAAATACAATTATCTCCTCAGAAGGGACAGGGGATTTTGCTATAAGATAACACCATTGGAATTTCAAATTATGCCAAATATAAGTGAGAATCACATGCATGAAATGACATGCTTTGGAAATATTGTATTTAGCTACTTCGTGCCTAGTGTATTGCATTTAGTAGCATATTTATACACTGTGTATTTGTTCCGTATTAAAGAAAATGAGCAGTTACAAAATTTAATGGAGAGAGCATTTCTTCTCTCATCCAATCCTGTAAATCGTGGAAATCAAAGAAAACTTGTACAAATACTATGGTTATTCATAGCATTGAGTGTTGTATGGATAATTATGGCATTAGTTACAGTAAATATTTTAATGGCTCGAGGCAACATCATGTTTCAATGGTTAGAACACAGGTAAGTTTCTTGACACAAGCTTCATACAAATGATTTTATTTGTTACAATGCATAGTATTATTTAATTTGGTTTGTTTTAATCATAAAATTATTATATACGTTCTATATTTCAACATATTTATTTATATTGCATACATTATGTTATTTTGCACTTCTTTCGTATTTATTGTTTGCACAGTCCATATCACATAAAAATAACATTGAAAGTGTTTTTAATCATATGCACATTATGGCACGATATGGTTCAAGGAACAATTATAACCAGTTACTGCTTGCAAGGGCAACTTTTATTGGCACATCTGTGCTTTCTTCGTGGGAAATTACTACATCATACTTTACCTGTTATCGACTGGATGAGGGTTTGTAAAACGACTTATGGGCTATTTTTCCTTTTTACCTTTTAACAAAAATAGCTAAAACCATGTTTTAGGAAATTTGTGAATTCAAAAAACTATTGAAATATTTTAATGATGAATTGGGTCCGGCCGTATGCATCTATACAATTATAAATTTGTCATGGGCTATCACTGGAACGCTTTGGTTGCTTCAATACGATAATAACGACGGACTAAATAATCATGTCACTTGGGTCGAAATAGTAAACGTCATTTTGTGGATTTTAATATCGGTAGCCCCGTTTATTCAGGTACGTTTGTCAATTAAATATGTTTAATTAATTTAATACAAATTATAAACCGTAATTAATTTATTGAAATTTTGTATAATTTTTGTCGATAAATACATGATATATACATATATTGATCGAAATACATAATTCAAGCTCGAACATGTTTTTGTGAATGCGCTTATCACGAGACAGTGCGTCAAGGGGGAAAAAACATGTTCAAACTGATTATCTTGTTTCCTAATAGGCAGCACGTTTGACTACTGCTTGTTCCATGATTCAAAGTATCGGACACGAAGTGCGCATCCGACCATTTGTTTATCAATGCACGCCGGGCGAGGATCTTGATACTATACTTCTGTACACATCGTCACTGAAAATGTGCGCCAGACTATTTAGAGTACCGATTACGGGAAGATATCTTTGTCTACTACTTACTATCAGCAGCATCTTGATCCTCACGTTAGGACAATGTCACTTTCTGTGATTTTTGTATTACGTTAAATTCAGTTACACAAAACTGTCTCTGTTGTGTACCCTTCATTTTACATGTGTAATTAGTCGACTTTTATTGTATAATAATATTTACGTTCTATTTCATTCTCGGTTCACCCACAACTTATTCAAGTTGTCTGTTATTCGAGAAAAATATATAGCAATGAATCTAGTGCTATATGTACTTATATACATCAAGTTTTCACGAAACTGTAATTGTAAGGAAGTAACCTTATAATAAATGAATCTTATTTATTGTTCTTGTTGTTGCATTTATTTTATAAAACTACTCCAAATCCTTTCTGATTTTGAAGAAATCTATTAAACAAATAAATGATGCGCATTAATTATCCTTTGTTTGTTCCTTAGTTTGTTCTTTGTTCAACGATAGTAAAACTTTAAAAATTATAAATCTTATATCCCTATATCTGAATGTGCATCATTCTATAATACTATTTGCAATAATGTTACTAAAAGCTGCTTAGATTATTCGTATTCATGCATAATTGGTAGTTAATTAAATTTGTAATTTTCGGTAACAATTCCTTTGAAAGGACTGGAATTAAAATATTTTACAAAGTAAATATAATCGTACAAAAGAAAAACGTATAAGACTTATTAACATTTTTTTAATAAGGATCTAATTTGTTCTGGAAATAAATTGATGAGCGGGTAAAAAATATTGTTATTTTTGAAAATGTAGATATTTGTTTTTCACAAAGTTTTGTTTTAACAACAAAAAGGCATAATACATAGTAAAGCTTTATGTATTCATGACTTCCGAAATTAGCGTATGTATGAGTGCATGTGTATGTCATTAATGCACTATTATTTTAATTCTCAACAGATATTTTGAGTAATCAGCAATTATACAATTATTTATGAATCTAGATATGTCAGATATATGTATGCAATATGTATATTGTTAATTTTGCACTCGATACGTGTAGCTGAATACGATAACTGTCATAAGTTATTATTCCTGTTTCCGTATCTTATAAAAAACCTTCGGGACAAGAGATTTTGGTGATACTCGCAGAGATAATATTATATAAAATTATGGATTTACTGGGATCTATTTTGAATTCAATGGACAAACCTCCAACGATCAGTGATAAGCAAAAGGCAGCAATAAAAAGTTAGTTAAAAGTGTTAACCTATATCACTCATTTTTCGAGGAAGTATTCTAATATTTACGAACAAATTTTTCCCTCGTAGAACAAAAAGAGGTGTATCAGAAGTATCAAAAGGTAGAAGCTGAAAAGTTAAAAGTTTTTCGAGAAAAGGTTTAAACTTTTTATTTGTCACCTTATTTTCATTGAAACAGGTTATATGCCCATTACCGCTCGTTATTATGTTTTAGGTTGAAGGAAAAATTAATAAGTTTCTTCAGGATGATGTTGCAAAAGAGTATAAATTCCCTCCAATGGATCAAATCCATAGAAGTATAATGTACATAAAAAAAATGTCATTTAAATTATATACACGATAATATTTTAAGTATATTTTATATTGTAGACATGATGTTGCTGAAGTGGCAAATGTATGGGCATACTCTTTTGGTGAAGAAGGCGTTGATCGATATATTATGATTTTTAAGAGAGAGTATGCTCCATCAGAAGATCAATTAAATGTGTTACGTAGAGGGGAAGAATGGAACGAAGAAATAGCAAAGAGGCTAGTCGAAGAAAGGGAAAGACAAGCCAAAGAAGAATTAGAAACTGCAAAATCTAGAAAACGAAAAGATAATTTTGTACCAAATAGTTATTACAAGGATAAGTATCAGCACTTAATAGGAAAAGAAGCTGCTCTAGAAGCAGCTAAGAAAACAGAAGCTAATAGTAGTTATGGCTGTGGTAAGTATACGTTACCACTTACCATTTCTTTATCCTAGCAAGATACTTTTGTCATTAATCGTAAGATATGATTTTAGTTCCCAGTGAAAATAAAAAGGATCAAAGAAGTATAGAGCAGACATTGGCGGATATACGAGCAAAGAAAAGGAAATTGGATGGAACTACTGATGCGTCGAATTGTCCAGATAAAAGTACAAAATAGCGAGGCACGTTATAATATTTAATAAGCATTCAATATTGTTTTTAATTCTAGATTATAAATATTTTTCGTTAGACATGTGACTATGTACAAGATATGTCGAGCATTATTATAAAGCTGTTCATATTCTTTTGGTTGTAGCAGTTTTCATTTGTTCGACATTAGTATTATTTGTGTACCTGCGATAGAAATGGAAAGGAAATATTACTTTCCCAATTCAGTATATGTATTGATTAAAAAAAAGATAAAATTGACTTATATGTACAATATAATACATCCGTCATATTAGACGGATTGAAACGTTCTACTTTTTCTTGCATTTTCTTGTATACACCTCTATATACAGTACAAAGTATATAATCCGATGCAGTTAAATGTATTCCGTAGTCGAATACTTTGGTATCGAAGTTCTAGGAGCAGGTTTTGGCTTTGTCGGAGACAATGAGTCAAATACGATTTGTTCTTTGAGGGCTAACAATTTTTTGAAGGTTTGATTCGTCGCTGATTTATATAGCTCTAATCCTCGCATAATTATGACATCTCGGACATAGGTTGCATTGTCGTGAACCACCTGTTTCTAAATTCATGGTAGAGAAATAGAAATATTTATTAATGTAAACGACAATGAGATTACGTAGATAGAAAAGAAAGAAGAAAAATTTGTTACCTCCTGCTTTAATTTCGGATTTGTAAGCGACAAAATTATATGCTGCACTTGAGTTCGCATTACAGATACTAGAACTCCATCTATCGTAGCCATAAGTTCCGGAGTAGCCACGCTGAGACAGTCCTCTAAGAGACTGACATAAATTTTCGAGAAAGCTAATGTGTTATCGGTCAACGTTATCCAACGGTCGTTTGGTATATAAGATGATGGTACAGTTATTCCAAGATCATCCAGTTCGGATAACAGTTTTTGAACATTTTTGCTAGTTTCTAAATTAGTCGGCCGCCAAGTATCTTCAGCTATATGAACTTTTACAGTATCGACGTACTTTTCACCAGCTTCCTGTATAGCTTTGGCTAACGGAGATCTAAGTTGGCCGTCTAATTGATAACGAAAATCCATTCCTAACTGAGTTAACTGAAAATGAAACGATACTTTAACATTGCATTTGTTACATTTTAGATCAGAGGTTGGTAAACATTGTATAAAAAAGATTAAATAATGTAAATTCGGAATTTTGCGGACCAAGAGATAATATCGAGGAAATTATTTACATAATTATATATAAAATACAAAACAAAATGTACACAATTCATTTATTAATAACATATCGAATATAATTTCAGTTCATAATTACTCTTCGTTAGAATTAAATAAGTAAGTTATTTAATCTGTAAAAATGTCATACCTGATCGCAATGACTTCGAACGGAGACTATACACTCTACCAAGGTACTCAGGGACACTTGCGGGATAAAAAGTTGTTTAGTCAAATGCGTCGTCAAATGTTTCACTTCTTGACTGCACCAGACGACCAAACCTGAGTATGCACACAGAAAGGAGGCAAGTAAGAGAATATAAATTGATGTTTGTATTGCATAGTGCTCGGTTAAGTTATGCTTGAATTACCAGATGTGCAATTTGTAGATTGTGGAAAAATTTTCAGAAATTCTTTTGCAATTTCCACAATGTTGCTAAAAGCAATTGCACTAAGTTGCTTCGCGTAAGGTGCGATGGCTCCTTCTCTTTTAACTCTTTTCAAACGTGCTTTTAGCACGGCACTGCACAGTCGCAAATACAAATGACATGCTTGAGCGCTTCTATTCAGTTGTATCAAAAGTCTTACTACACGACGCGCGCTTCTTAAACCGCCACCTTGGAGCGACTTTGCTTCCGCGCTTAATTCAAGTTCTTTTGTTAAGACATCAACCAACGACCGTCCTCTATCGTTTACTTTTGACTGAATTTCAAGTAAAAGTGGCGTTGTTTCAGCATCTTTTAAATAAGATTTCGCTCTTTCTAAAAGGCTGTAAGCTTCTTCAAAGTGACGTTGAGCTATGCAAGAATCTAGGTCTTCTGCAACTTCTAGCATCCACTCTGGCGGAGGTTCGTGATATTCCGAATCTTCGTCGTCTATACCTACAAAAGAACGACTGAAAAATTTAATTTAATTTAATTTAATTTAACTTAATTTCAGTCAACAATATGATTTTACAATTGTCAAACATACCCAGGGTATTGGAATCGAGAGACATCGACCGGGAAGGTGCTGTCTTTTCTTCTTTCAACCGTTTATCATTATGTGGTGCCTCGTCGGTCAGATTGTCTTCAGCCAACTTCATTTTCTTTGCTTGTTCGCATTTATCCAGCCATTCTTTCTGCAAGATTAATGTGATGTGGATCTTCTTTTCTCGAATTTTATAAATACTGCTTTTGTAATACACTAACTTTACTTATTGCAGTTGCACACTGGAATACTCTTGTATCAGAAAACACTAGAAGTTTGAATGCCCATTTCACAGTTCCAAGATCTCTAACATTAACAACAGCTAGACTTTCAAGATTATAAACTGCTTGCATTTTAAACTTGGGTGGTCCTCTTCTGTTGCCATTTGCTAACCAAGAGGCAATCAGTAAAACATCGTTAAATAAATACGCGTGAACTCTTTTTAATGGTGTTCCTTCTAACGAATCTAACTCGAGCAAAGAACCTTCATGTAAGCATATACGCCCAGGTGTTTCTGCTAAACTCTGTAAAGCCGAATTAGAAGTTAAAAACATTATTGTTTCTTGTTTCTGGATAAGAGAATCGATATTTAATTAAGTTACCATAGCGCCTTCTACATTTTCTAACAGTTGCATAAGTTTTTGCTTCTGTTCTTCTTCTTTAGAGATAGAATCATTGGTATTTTCCACTTGAGATTCCGATAAGTCTTCGAAAATAACACCTGTAGTCCTAGTGGACCCCAATGTACTCAATAACGAACGCTGTTCACTTAGTAATTGTGACAATTGGTACATTTCACTTTCCAAATGCGAGATTTCTTTGGCAGTTTCTATAAATTGCATATAGTTTTGGTAAACATTACGTTTTAGCTGTGCAGATGTATTGTTTGCGAGTTCTTGAATTTTGGATCGTTGTTGCCTTAATTCGTCTGCACCGACACATTGTGCACTGAGCTCCTTCACAACTATAAGAAAATCAAAACTTCATATTTTTTTAAACCATTATAACTACAAGTGTTCTGTTTGTTCGAAAAATCTTACTTACACTTTTCTGGATTAAAATCTTCAGTTGTAAAGACTCTTGCTAAACTATCGGCCATCGTAAAAAAATATTCGCTCCTTGGTGTATCAGAGATTGTTCATTTTACGGATCGACAATGTTATAGCCACCTGGTGGCCACATTAGAAACTGTCAGAAACTGTCGTGCCAGATGTGAACCATTGGGAGTCCTCGGCCGCTACATTCGATTTTCCCCGCCATAGAACACATACAATTGCACAAGCCTTGTATACGTGGACTCAGCAAAACGGACCATAGAGTGCTTCTTGTACCAATTCGTACTGACGTGAAACTCCAGCGTTTTTTAGGTCTTGGTCAGTTTTGCTTTTGTAATTTGTAATGTCTACTAGCGCCGCCTATCTTTTTCCCCGCTAATTGAAAACGTGGATTGAAGGTATTGCATCTGCAACTTGGATTTCCTGCTTTTGAGTACGGATTCAAGGATTATATTATTATTGAATAAGTATGTTTCATTATGATTTCATTGCATTTTGAGAATAAATTTCGATATATGTAATGTATATGTGATGAAATGCACGAGTTGTTATGAAATAATAATCTTTTCTGGTCATATATAAACTTCTTTATGTGCAGATGCGGCATCGTTATGGCTGTTTTATGTATTTGAGGTTGAGTCATTGTACACTCCAACGATGATGTCCAGTCGAATGAGTTTGGTTTTGCGACATTTTTACAAACGATCAATCTGGAATTGCCGGTTCTGTTCGTCAATTTCTAAAGAAGCAAGTAAGTAAAATCAATTCTTTGATAGTCTTTCCGATGTTACAGTGTTTTAATCGAATTTATAGGTTATATTTATTTGTGCTTACCTAGAGTTGGACAAATTTTTTTTTAAATTGAATAAAGAATTTGAAATAACAATGCTGTTTCTTGTTTTATGTGCAGCAGTATTATTGGAAATTGTGTTGTGTCGATTTATATTGATAATTTGAGCACATATTGTTATTAAAAGTGATCAGAACTGATTGGATGAGGATGATTCTTATGAACTGACTTTTTTTCACAGAATCTGATGATCCTGCGCCATTGTTTTTTGATTCTAATGTACAAAAGATATTGAGAGAATTGATGCGTATTGATTTGAAAAAGGTCATCAAGTTACGCAAAGATGGAACTACTCTGGCTCAACCAGAATACAGGTTCATGACAGATAAGGAACTGCAAGAAGCTTACGATTATGCTTTGCCAAAAATAGAAAAACGTCTGCAAATACCACCTGTAGTAAAAGTGCAATCAGATACATTGAAAGTATTATCCGTGGATGTTGCTCTGGAAGGTCATGATAAATCAAAGTATGTGTTCACTGATATAAGTTTTGGATGCAGCAAAAAAGACAGATTGATAGTGATTAGAGAACCAGATGGTACATTGCGTCATGCTATGAGGGATGAAAGAAACAGAATTGATCAGGCATACTTTCCTGTGGAAGGCAGAGAAATGGGTACACCAAAGATGTTTGAAGATCCGTACTTCGAAGTAAGCTAATAAATTTGTTTTGCATACTTTATGTAGCGGAACTGTTTCCACTTATTTTATCCAAATCATTTGCATGTTTGTAGGATCTATTGAAGAGAGAAGAGTTCTTGTTCATCTTGGATCGTGCTTGCATACAGTTTGAACCAGACGATCCATTGTATCACAGTATTGTTAATAAAGTCTACAACTGTGTGAATGTACAAGGAAAATTCGATAGTTTGCGATCCACTAGACATTTTGGTTCGTTTGTGTTTCACCTCGCATGGACAAAAAATATCGATAATTTATTGGTAGACGTGATTAAACACAAAAGGATAGATGAAGCGATTTCACTGGTACGACTTTATCATATAATTCATCCAGAAGCCAAGTCGGCGGTGGAAGTAGAGGATAAGGATGGCATAAGTTTGATAAAAAGTTACGCAAAATTAGATGCATCGCAACGGCGGAATATAGACCTTGCCGTTGTTGAGTATGAGACGATAGAAAAAGAGAAACAGAAATTGGAAGAGAATATAAAAATAGCACACGGGCTGGACGCGAAAGAAAATGAGCCTCAAACGGAGCCAAATTAAATTTGTACCAGTTTTCACTTTCTACTGGCACACGCGCATTCTTTTTATATCTATGTAAATTCTAAATACCATTGTCGAAAATAAATATATGTTAAACTATTTGTTGTCACGAGAAATTTGGTGATTAAATTTGATCGTTTAGCAGAATTATCCGACTATATAATATATTGTATTATATCTAATATAAAACAAGAAAAGAAATAGTAAGAAAATATAATTATATGAAAATAAATCTTTGGTGTCAACAAATTTGAAGAATTCTTTACTATGAGTCTTCTTGATTTTATACAATTATTTTTAAATTTCGTGTGCTTCTCCTTACCCATATACACTGATAATGTGTTGAGTGTGTTATCTTTTGTTTATACTTTATTTAGTAAATCATTTGTCGAGTGCTCTTCACCAATTGAACGGTGGTTCCATGTCTTCAAATGAATATTCCTAATGTCTATTTGACATTATCTTTCTTCTAATGAATATTTTTAACGACGATGATTAGATAATTATTATATTTCAAAAAGATGTTTGATAATTATTTAATAGTTTCTTGAAGTTAAGACTTTTAATCCGTAACGGCATTTTTGAGCAAGTTGTACAACGTGTAGGAAGACTTCCACATAATCACTCGATCGACTAAGCGCACATTATTTCGTATGATTTTGACCATTTATGATATAATATTACAGCAAAGTCATATTCTCGGTAATTGCTTGAACAAATATTGTACTTATTATTTAAACAATAATGGGGAATATGATTTTGCTGTAATATTAATGTTTCACGAATTATTTTCTCGATGGTAAGGGTAATATTTAATAATTATATATTTAAGAAAACAATTGTTTAAGAGTATCTAGCAATGATAATAACTACCTATTAGATAGTAGAAATTCCAACCTTTAATTTGAATTTTGTTAGAATCGAATCGGACGGTTCCACGCCGAGTTACGTGGTACAATGCGGGTAATATTTAATAATTATATATTTAAAAAGACAATTGTTTAAGAGTATCTAACAATGATAGTAACTACCTATTAGATAGCAGAGATTCTACCCTTTTTGTTAGAATCGAATCGGACAATTCCACGCTGAGCTATCACACCTCAAACTTTCCTATTTTATAGACAATTATAAATGACTGACAGTGACAGACGTAGTGACCTATATACATACAGCCATGTGTCCTTGCAAGGCCGTTCCAATTCCAAGAAATACTAGTAAATATTGTAGTATTTCCTGGAAAGAACACCCCTCTAAATTCCGTGACATAATAGTAAACATTGTAGTATTTCCTGGTTCGAAAATCTCTCGAAGTTCTTTCAAAGAAAAATATTTATATCCATTTTTCCTGACGATCGATTTTCATGAAATTTGGTATACAGGGGTTTTGAGGTTGCTGATTCCAAATCTGAACTCAGAATTTAGAAATTCAAAATGGCGGATTCAATATGGCGGACCAAAATACGAAAATTGATTCGATTTAGATGAAACTTGGTATACAGGGGTTTCTGAGGTCGCTGATTCCAAATCTGAATTCAGAATTTAGAAATTCTAAATGGCGGATCCATGCAAATGCAAATGCTACTTTATTACAGATTGAAATACATAAAGTTCTATTTAATAAAATTAATGTTTCTGTTAAATTTCCCACACCATTTTACTACTTACAACAAAATCATTTATTCCTTGTACTTAACTTTGTCCATATGACCCAAGTAACTTTTGTAAGAACATTTTTTTTTAATACCTTCATCTCCTCATGAGATATTTAAACGAAACTCCCTGTATGTAGTGCCGAAGCAAGTACTCATTTATATTTTTCATCTAACATTGTCTTACATCATTTATCTGCAAGCCGCTTTTTTATTGACGCTGTAAAAAGGGGGCAAGACAATCGGGATTTTATTTGTATAGATTATTTTATTACGCGATAGTACTTACAAACATTTACAAATGTAACAAGTCAATTCGATTTGGCGTACAGGATCGTCGGAAAACATTACGTATCGACAATGTTGGCTAAACGTTACGGATGAAACTGAATCGATTCGGGTCCCGCTTTGCGTCGCGCGGTCGACTGGTGGCGTGGTATGTGTGTTATCGTTTGCACCTCTCGAGGAAACTTGTTACTCGGGGTGTGGGATGTGGGGGGCTGTGGGAATGGACGCGCGTAAAATAAGGTGGCAACACAGAGTACCTGAAAATAAATAAACGAATGAACGAAGTAGAGGGGCATCGTAAGCGATATGAAACAGAAGGGTGCATCGATAGAGAAAGCAGCTTTGTACAAAAGCAATGCGGTTGGAGATCGCGTGTAAGTACCTACTGTCGTGAATGGAACAATATACAGGTTCGATCGATCGAACGAGAAATCCTTGTTGATACGGGACCGTATTACCGTCCCCGTCTCGTTAATTGCTCGCTCGATAAATACTCGCTGAACTGAATATGTATTTGCGATCGATGATCATCTTCGATATTATCCATACTCTTACTCGTATTACTCTTATCGTTATATATTTTAATTATTACTTCCATATAGATGCGTTTCGTGGCTGTACGTAGAAAACAAATCAGAGCACGATTATTCGCGTGGCGGACGAAAATCTTACTAATTCGCTATTATACTATCGAGAAATGGCGATAAAAGAAAGTTATAAACCGCGGCCGCGCGCGTATGCGTCAACTAACGAAAGGGAAAACGAAGGGAAAGCACGAATTCGAAATCTATTGGCTATTAGGCCTCTCGAAGCAAAGTATACGTGTATAGATTATATAGGTATATCTCGGATTTCTGTCGAGCGTTGGGAAGCATGGACACCCTTCTTTTCTATCTTTTTTTTTTTTTTTTAATCGCAGCGAATCGACGTGTTGCTGCTCCGATTATGTCCGCTTGGAGGGAACAGAACCAACTCGACGACGAAGCAACACGTGGTGTCCGTTGCGAGTACAGTGAGTTTACGAGTTAAGCGGTTTGCCCCCATTTATGTTCTTACGTATATTTTGCATACTTATGTACAATAATCTCTCTATACAACACGAATCGTTCTCGCTATTTCGCTTGTCTAGTGACTGAATAAATAATACACAGTTGACCATCAAGCGATCAGTAATGGAAAATAAAGTCGACGAGGATTCCTCGATGAAAATGGATCTAAATAAATTCTTCTTGATATTATTTAAAAAAGTGTCCAGTATTTGGACTTATTTTCATCAGGAAAACCTCGCAAAAAGTTAGCGCAAATTCATTAGTAATACTTTAATTAAGATATCATACAAAGTATGCAAATTTTAATTTTCATTATTGAATAGGTCATCTTGATGCTTACAATTATTTTCAGATTAAGATAAAAAAGGATGAATCTTGGAATGAAATTGTCACGCTTCTTCGGTGTAACAATGCTAACGAGTTCGACTAATGATCGTTATATAGAGGGATTACTGTAATCACACATGAAACAATATTTTCATTTATTCTATTTTCGACTAACAAATTTGGCATTTGGATACAGTATTAAAAAATACTGAACACATATTTCTTTCTGTAGCGGTTGATATTCATATTCAAAGAATGAAAAATACTTTGGAAGCCGTTGTTGAAATATTTATTCAGTTGAATTTATCGAAAACTAAAGGAAGCAAAAGGAAATATTGAATATCAAAAAGGATTTTAACCCTTTCTCCGTAAACCAAAGTTTTCGTGTCCAATACCGGAAAAAATAGTGCATTTGAAAAGTGTGGTACCTCGTAAACCGTCTGGGAAAAAATTCCTCGGCATTTTTAGTTAATCTTGACATATTTCATTCTAAACTTAATTCGGAAGGTTTGAAAAGTATGCATGAATTTTTTCAGATTTATAAAAAGATTTTGACACAGGGCAAAACGTGTCGGAAATGAATAATCCTGATTTACGATTTCAGGTGACAAAAAAAAAGAACGTTTACGGAGTAAGGGTTAATTTTGACAAGTTTTAACATTTCTATCTCCATTATTCATTCTCATCTTTGAAATTATATTTTATCACTTAACAGTGGGATGACGGAGCACGTTCATTTTGACCCATTCCTATTTCCACAAGTTATTACAGAAACCGTTTATATTTTTCGCCAATCACTCATGCTGACACTTATCCGTATAAAAGGACATGCATATATCCAAATTCATTTTTGTTTAAGCCTCCTAATTAATTTTAGTAAATCGACTTCGCTTATTAAAGCATTGCTTGAGTAATAGAAATCTGATGAGAAACCTCTGTAAATCTAGTATTAAACATGAATATCAACCGATATAAAAAAAAAATGTGTCTAATATATTTTGTAATAATCTATTTGTATGCCAAGTTTCATGTAAACAATACTGTTATTCGACATTGTCCTCGTTTTTCTTCCTGCTGGTACACTCATTTTTCTTTCTCATTGCAATGTATCGTATTTGTACAATCCGACTTATGCAGAAAGCTTCGGAACGAATATAATCACATAAGTCGGAGACTTACTGTTCTCGACGAGGGATAAGGGTGTCGATTTTTCCTTTCCTTTCCGCGCGATACGGAATTCCATGCACGTGGCTATGGTTTCCAGAACTTGTATCTGCGGCATCGCGAAGGGTGACAGAACGGTGGTTTAGTGTCAGAAGGGTGTAACTATATAATTGTCGATTTAAAGTTAACACTTTGCCAATTGCACATGTTTTGAGAATTGTACGCAATTACACGTATTAACTTGAACTCTTATAATTCTTCTAATATGGAGATTATTAATATGACATGTTAAATGAGCCGTTTATTTTGAAAGTGGCCTAAGTCCATTTGTCAGTTGTTTTTAACTGTAGTAACATACTGTAATAGAAGTTATTATACTTTGATAGTTCAAAAATTTACTTTGAAAATAGCTTAAGTCCATTCTTATTAAGAAGATACATATTATTCATTTAATAATTGGTATTATTTTAAATGGTATTATTGTAAATTTAACTCTCTTAGATACTTTTAAAGAGCATGATACATTGATATACGTATATTTTTAATTATATCGAAACATCTTAAATGAACCTCTTAAACCTCTTAAATATCTCAATTTAAACATACATAGATGAACTTAGGTCATTTTTAAAACAAGGGCCTCAAATAATATTCATCGTGACTCTACAGAAACATACAAAAGGATTTCTTTCAATTTTACGTCGTAGTTAGCTCCCGATGGTTACAAAAATATGTGGTAATATTTGATTTATTATAATCAAATCAAAGTTTTAAGTTACTAACAATGATTTTTTTTTAATATGGCCAGTCTGAATGAAATAATTAATGAAATAATTTACACAAGTTTACAAGTTTACAAGTTTGCTTAAATGAAATTAGGCAATTCAATGATACTTGATCGATGTTTGAAGGGGACTAAAAGTATCCATATACAACTAGGAGCATAATTGATCTTAAATATGTATGTATACAGGGTGTTCCAGAAATGTTAGAGGTCTTTGAATGGGGTAGTTCAGGGGATGGTGATTTGAAATAACTTTTTCCTTAGCGAAAATGTTGTCCGAGACTTCTTAAGGAGTTGTTAACAGTAAACCCTGATCAATGAGAGCGTGAGGTTGTCGGTGGAGCGCACGCAGTAGTATAGGTACGCACTAGGCGGCCGCGCTCGTACGCTAAGGCCGATCGCACACTGCGCAACTTATCAGTTTTAAACCACTCTGAACTAGTTGCATGCGACCGTGGATCTAGGTAAAACAAAGATAGTGGAGTAGGTAAAACAAAGAGCGCAAATGGTTTGCAACACTAATTTCAAATCGCGAACGCTCCATCGACACACTCGCAGTAGCATACGAGCGCGGCCGCATAGAGTGAGCCTATACTACTGCAGGCGCTCCACTGGCATACGAGCGCTCTAATTGCTCGAGGTTTTCTGTTAACATTTCCTTAACGAAGCTTCGGACAACAATTTCCTTCCTAAGGAAAAACTTGTTTCAAATCACCCCTCGAACCACCGTTTTCAAGAACCTCCAACAATTCTGGGACACCCTGTATACTTCGAAAATTGATTCTTATCTAATGCCTGTTAATATCGTCTTTGATTTAAGATTGATTACATTTAGTATAAAGATACTTATCCTGTTTGTAAATGTATAATATGAAATGGTGTAAAGAGGAACATTTCCTCGACCGTTAAGAGTAAAATTGGCTTAGTTTCAAAGTATCTACAAATAAGACAAATCAAGGGATACTTTTCGTGAAACTATATAATGGGTCCACATGTTAAATATCATAAGAATATACAACGATGCAGCCTTCTGTCGTTTAGTGAAAGTATAGAATAATATCGTCTTGTATATGTTAAAGATCCCTTGATCTATTTTATCTATCGTTGCAGTAAAAGCATATACTGACGGTATATCTTTGCTAAAGTAAACATGTACTACAGTATTATCTATTCACGGTCACCAGAGGAAATGTAATTCCACTGCTTTTTGTTAACGAATGTTGTAAAATATGACCATCCGTATTACAAAATTACGAAACCCCACAAAGAAGTAGGTTTTATGTTAGAAAAGGTATTGGTCCACAAATCGGAATGCATCAAACACTCTTTGAATCTATAAACATTTTTCAAGCTGTTTTACACAGACGAGCTTATAAGCAACATAGCTTGACAAGCGAATTTTTATTTCTTTTCCTATTTTTGTTACAAAAAAAGTGATACCATCTTTGTAAACGGATTTTTATTTAAAATTTACTGATATGAACTAAGTTTATGTATGTATATATATATGTGTGTGTATATACATACGTATTGAGACAGACGCACCGAAGTAATTACAGAATACCATACCTCCGCTTTTTGGTGGACACAAAGGGGTCTCCAAAACGTATGGAAGAATAAGACACCAATAATACTTATTTAATTTTTCTTATTAATAAATTATTTTTCTTAGAGAATTATAATTTACTAAGTATTACGCAAAAGTTCTCTTGGTGTTGGCTACCTACAGACGTAAGAAATTCTCACGTGTGGAGGGTGAAGCCAATTTCACTCTTAATTAAAAATTGACGATTATGCAGTTACACCCATACCGATACCGAACCACTAAGAAGAAACTTGGGATTGCTCGCGCTTGACGACCGTGACATTCTATCAACGAATTGATGCGGCGATCCAAGCGAATCAATTTAATCGGCTAAGCGAATTAGGAATGAATGAATCTCTATAGCGCGGAGCGCTGTGAGGCGTTCGTCGACTCGTTCCAAGAAGTCGCGACGCGCGGAATACTCGAGGCCTGACGATCGGACTTAAAGAGAAGGGTTGTAAATTCGCGAAGCAAGGAACTGAGCTCGATTTTCGCGCGGCCATCGACGTACTCATGGAACGAACAAACGATCGTCTTCGAGCGTCGCGATCGTACGCGTCGCGACCCTCGTTGTTGCATTTCGATCAGTAAATATTGAGCAATGTTCCTTTCAATCTTTGCCTCTGTCCGTCGAAAAATTGATGAATCGATATCGGTTCTCGGAATATTTCCTCGAAGCGACGATAACTCCCCCCTTCTTCCTTTCCTCGCTCCCTTCCTTCGCATTTTCGCTCGAGTTTATTCCCATTCCCGTCGGTTGACCTTACTTTTCTGTTTTACACATTATTCGTTCTTGTTATTAAAGCTACCTAGAAACGTACGAACCTTTCATACCGCTAGGTTACAGGAAATATACGGATTGGAACGCGACCAGGATTTATCGCGCCATATTCGCGACCGGTACCTCGCGTATCGATAAAGATAGCTCCGGTCTCTCTTCCCGTTGTCGTTCGTTCCTTCACCTGTGCCGCACTTTGTGCGTATGTACATACCTACATACACCAGGAGCACGAGGGACGATACTTTCTAAACACGATAAAATTTTTCGTCCCTCGCGTGGATCGCAAAAGTTTCATAAGTATTCGACTTTAACGATAATTAACGCGTACTATAAAGAGCATACTTTCGTGCATCTGCTCGGTCTATCTACCTAACTATCCGCTTAAATATTCGTTTACATATAAACTTCTCCTTACCGTTGCTTCGTATATAGAAATATCTCGCTCCTCCTTCGTAAATATAGTAAATATACTCGTATGCACGTGTAATACTTATTCGATCGCGTTCGGGATACGGTCCGAGGCTCGTCCGGAGTCGCGAGTCGAAAATGCGGAGGAAACGAGACGATAAGTGGTCGTTAGTGTGGGATCTTGTAGCTTAAGCTCACCTATTTCGTCTTCTGTTTTTGGCACAATCGTTGCGAAAGATTGCTCGAGTCGCTCGATCTCTCGGATAGAAACTCGACCTCCGGCGCAAAGTACACTGGGAGGTATTCACTTCTGTTGTTTCGGGAGAATACTCTTCGTTTCTTTCCCAGGTTGCTTCCAGTTGCTCCTGCGATACGTTAGATGACATCGACAAAATCTTTTGTCCGATCGAACATTTTTAATCTCTTGAGACATTACAGAAATTATTCTAGTACATCGTTGTAAATGTATTTCAAATTTATACTCTTTTATTGCAAGAAATAATATCGTGTCTCGTTAATGAAACGTCTTATTTGTCAGAAGCAGGCGTGGTATATATAACTATGCTTCTTTAGGGATCAGTTATACTTCAAAATAGATTGCCCAAGAAATTTAGACTACAGTAAATTGTAGTTTTTCTTATTGAGCTTGAGTTGATAATACTGTAATGTCCGATGTAAAATACCGATTTACGTTTCTGTGTTATGATTACATGTGTTCGAAGAGTGATAAATGTAACGCAGTTTATTTGATAATAAAACCAAAAACAAAGGATACGTTCAATCGGTTCAATTCCAGAGTATTTTTGTAAACGCTATCTAGCGTTTCATTCGTGCAATTACTAGAAACTCTCCTGGAAAGAGAAAAGGATACATGTTCGGTGTGCCGTACTCATTCTAATCATCAGAAATTAATGTCTCCTGGTGTACACGCCTTTCCTTTTTATTCGTAAGTAGACCTCCATGCACACAGACATTTACTGAAGATTTATTCGGAAGAATTGGTCCATCATCGTTCTCGATGGCCTTTTTCGTTACGCAAACGGGCGACCAAATCTGCATGGTAAACCTCTAGTAAATCTCGAGCGAGTACGGGCCGTTTAAAGTGAAAACGGGGCGAGTGAGCCGCGTTTCTGGTTTCGATCGAAACACCTCTATTCTTCGTTACGATTATTAATACTATATCCGTTAATTACGATAATCGATATTATAAATTACGCGTGACTCGCTAAGTTCTCTACGCTGTAACTCTACTTTCCGCGACACTGACGGCCGCCAATCCGAACCATCGATCTTCCATGCTGGCAAATGCAACAACCGTCTCTCGCGTCCATCGTTGGCTCACAGATTTCGTTAATACTGATTCGCGTCTCGCGGTCGCTAATCTGTTCCTTGTTTCGGCGATAAAGACACGTTGTATTTTGGTCTGAATCGGATAGGTATTAATAATATTATAGTAATATATCGTGCACGATCCTGTTTTTCGACGGAAAGATCGGCGACCGGTCGGGTATGAATATTCGACGCGTTAACTCGCGAGCACGACTTCGGCGGCCACGTTGACGCTGTGGCCGATTAGGGAGCGGCTTCTCGGTCACAGAATATCCGTCTCGTAGATCTTGCTCGTGGTCGTAGTGGTCGCGTTCGCAATAGGCGCCGTTGTCGGAATAGTCGTGACGTTGGCACAACTTGTGTTGGCAATGGTCAACGCTTGGCCGTTTGTTTCGCTCGAAGGAGGGGCGATTTGAGCTGTGGCCGTGACGCTGGACATCGAGTTAGCGATCATCTTGCCGGCTGTAGTCTCTATCTGTTGCTGGAGCTCGTTAAGCTCGTCCTGTCGCGACTGATTGTCCATGGAGGTCTCCTGCGACGCTGTCAGCTTCGCGGTCAGACTGGTCAGGGATCCCGAGCTAGCAGCGCTCATTCCGAGGCCCATCTTAGCCAGCAGGTTGCTCTCGGAGCCCGTTTTCTTCAGAAGATCCGGAGGCGCTGGCGGGACGGTGGTCAAACCCGCTGTGTTCCTCTGCAGCTGTTGGAGCCGTGCGTACTGCTCCTGCAGAGCCTTCTGTTTGCGCAGCAGTTCTTGATGACGTTGCTCCAGTTGCTCTTGTCTACCTTTCTTGCTCTGCAAGCCTTCTTGGGAGTTTACGCTCTCACAGGAGCTCGAATTGCTGGCGGACAGGATTATCGACGACTGGGAGGACGAAGAATTCTGGAGCACCATCGCTGCCGATTGCTCCAAAGCGGGAACCACCGCGTTCGTAGCGTCCGCCGGCAAGGCCATCGGTGGTTTGCCCTCTTTCGCTGGCAAGTTGGTGCGCGCGGGTGGCCTGCGCAGCGTCGCGTTTCCGCTTTGCAAATTGCAAGAGTGGTTCCTAGGTGGCAGCTGAGGGCTGGTGGGACTGGCCAACGGAGATCTGGAGCTGGTGCGCGGCGGCGGAGGCGGCGGGACTCTTCTCGCGCTGGCCAACTGCAGTAATTCCGCATTCCTCTCGGGCACCGGCGGCTTTTGACCCGGGACGAATCCTTGCGGCAGCACTGGCAAGCTCGGCTGTTCCTGCAGGGACACCTGAAGTCTCGCTATGGGTGGGGAGGTATCCGTATCCGAGCTAGACGGATAAGAGTGCAATCTGCGGAGCGTTCCACCAGCGTTCTGCGGACCTACAGCGACCACCGTCCCGCTGACGCTGCTGCTCAAAATTCCACTCGACGAGTCCACGCTGCCTTTTCTTCCTATATCGGAGATGCACGGGGCCCGACCTGGCGTCACGGTGGCAGGCGGGACTACTCCGGAGTCTCTGCTTCCCGACCTGCCCAGCTCGGAGAGAATCGTCGTGGAGCCGGGTACGTGGCCGAGCTGCGAGCTCGGCCTCGAGAAGGTCTGCAACTCGTCTAGCAGAGCGTCGAGTGCGTTCTCCGGACGCTGCTGATGGGTGGCGGGTGATTCGTGAGGGTGGGTCCCTCCCCCGATGACGCTCGCTGACCCCACGATAGTGCGTTCCGCTGGCACAGGGGCAGTTGCCTGTGTTCGACACGTTTACGTTAACCAAACTTATTCATCGCACGAACGCGACCTGGTACCTGGAGTACCTTTCGTTCCTGGACCCAGCGTCGAACAAATGCTCGCCGTTGCGTCCTGGGACACGAGCTTGGCGTCCGGTCGGAATCCCGAGCGATCGTCGGAAGCACGGCGATGCGATAAAATTAAGAGAGCAAAGCGTCGGTATCGATAATACCGATTCATAAAAGAGTAATCCTTGCGAGGTTTCGACTCGTTCGAATAACGAGAAAACGTACCCTAAAGTTTTTCAAGCATGTAAGACCGATCGCACAAGGGCGCAACCGATCAGTTTCAAACCACTCTGAAACTAGTTGCATGCAACCGTGGATCTAGGTAAAACAAAGATAGTGGAGTAGGTAAAACAAAGAACGCAAACGGTTTGCAACACTAATTTCAAATCGGTTGCGCCGTGTGCGATCGGCCTAACTCGGCAGCAATGAGCCACTCGCGGTTCATCGACGACTACATGAACAGGTGACGAGTGAGTATGTCGTCAATGATTGCAAAGCTGTGCTCACCGGTGGCCAGCAATTTGCGAGTTCTCGTATGTCCGATAAGAGTTTAGTTGCTCATCGATAAAGTATATCTTTGAAGAATTTATTTTCTTTCTTGTCTATAGGTATGTAGGAGATCTTTTAAGATCCCTTTAAGTCTCTTTTAATTACGATAGGCCTATGACGCGTTTGTTTCTCGCTTTTCGTCTCAAAGAATGGATAGAATAAAGTACAATCGTTTGCAAAATTAACCCTTTGCACTCGAGAGGTGATTCTCAGTCACCACTAGGTTTTCTTTAGGTTTCATTTCTTTGGAACTCGAAATGGCAATAAAATGATTGTCGTTGAGGCAAAGGTGAGCTGATTCTCAAATCTCAAATTAGACATCTCAGTTTCGAAGTCAATATAATCTTAGCATTCGTGGCAATAGAATGCTAAGAAATCCTATCTAGCCTCTCGAGTTGCTGGTAGATACCAGAAAAAATGGCCTCGAGTGTAAAGGGTTAAAAAATATTAATCAACGTAACTCTAAAGAATGAAATAGATTTATCTCCTGGCTTATCTCATATACAACGCGTTTACAGTTAACTCTTTGTTGCATCGCATCGAAGATTCATTATTATAAAAGATCCAACTGCACACGTCAAATTTGAATCATACAAATATTATCAGTTTTTGAGGCACGTTTTCTTGTTATTCGAACAAGTTCAAACATCGCAGGAATTACTTCTTTCAGCGAACTGAAATTATTACAGGAGTCATCGAACAAAATTTCAAGCTTGAAGGATAAGAACCAACCTGATCCGCATTTTCGATTCGATGTGGCTTCCGACGGCGTCGGGCGCGAGTCGTCGAGAGCAGTGTATCTACTTAATTGTAAGTCGTCTTTCTACTTCGACGAAACAGACATCGCTTTAGCGACTTTCAATAAAGATGAATCGTCTCGTATACACTGCCATCGACGGATCGCTGGTACGATCGTTCGCTTATCGTCTACGTCATGCTGGTAATAGTAAAATGTGCGCGATGTGTTCGCATGCAAGATGCCGGTGAAACAACATGGTGAGCGGCTGATTGAGGTTGGTGGATTTCAGAGCGTGAGAGTGAGAGAAAAAAAAACATGAAGAGAGGCGAGAAAAAATAGGGCCAATGAAGAAGCAATCGATCGAACGATGCGAGTCGATATATTGGTGAGCCGTGATGCGCGGAGAAATAGACGATTTCAATGACGAGTAAAAAATACGTATGTAATTACTTCCGTTAGATAGTTACCTGCGGTCGGGTGTTATAGCGTTTTGTGTGTGCGTTGTGCGTGTTACAAGTCAGTACTCGTTTGGGGCTCTTTTACGTTTGGCATCGACTGTTGTCCAGTATTAGTCAACTTAAAAAAAGAAACAGAGAAACCAAAAATCAAAAATCCAAAATCAGAATTTTCGCCGTTCGACCGCTATTCGCCGGTGTCGGTTGTTCGCGTTTGCGCGAACCGGGGCCGCGGGCAGGGCCGGCGCTAGAGTTGCCAGCGCCCCGATGAAACTTCAAATGTAACCTCCCCTTTGTAATTTGTATTACGTATTAAAAATAAATGGTACTTGGGTTTTTAGATTTAAAATAACACGTACCGAACAATATGAACCATTTATACTATGAATCACCGGGCGGGCACAGCTACGAGTCAATTAACATCGCAATGCCAGTAACGGGTGAGAAATAGTCATAGGAGGGGAACTGCTTCTGCGTGTAGGTACCAAAGAGATTATATAGATAGAGTAGGCAAAACAGTCGAGAAAGTATACCGCAAATAGTAAGAGAAAAAAGTTTGAGTGCCCGTCTGTCCTTTTCTAACAACGCGTGTGCAGTTACATTAGAAAACCTTTGGTAGTCGAGAACACGAATTGAGGAAAAATGTCATATCCTTACGTGAAATGCAAAGATAGATTATTTTACTCTTTATAAAAGAGAAGTAAATTAAATGTTATTCACTAGCTAATAGTTGTCTATATAATTTCTTTGACTTACTCAAATAATTTTCACTAAATTCCTTTGACTTTTTCCACCAAACCTTAAAATTTGAATGCGAACATAAACTTAGACAAAAACAGAGCTACTCTTTCGATTTGTTCTTTCTTTCTTCATTTTACATCTCCACTTACATAGACTCTTATGACTCTACTTTATCTATACATATAATTTCTTTGGTACACATTGGAACGTCTCGCTCCCGTGGCTCTTCCCCACCCGTTACTCTCTCTCTGTGACATCGCCGTTCGCGAGTATTTTGCTGCTGGCCTGCGTTTTACTTCATCGGATTGCATAGAAAGCTACTTTGAAACATAGCGATCACGTTTCTTTTTAATTAACTTTTTCAACATTTCCATTTTTCTATCTCGTTGAAGAGCCCCCAGCAAGAGGTGCGTCGATGCGTCGCATCGTTTGCTTCCACGTAAAGCCGGCTCTGCCCGCGAGAGACGAGACATGGACGACGACGCTGTTGCCGTCGACGCCGGCGTTGTCGCGCTTCCGACGGACCGTTCCGCGCATTTCTATCATCCATATCATCTCTTTGTCAGTCCGTGTACGAGAAAAGAAGACCGTACGCGTCGCGGATCATCGACGAAAGCAAACTTTTAGAGAAAGGGTCGCCGCCGTCGTCGTCGTCGTCGTCGTCGTTGTCGTCGTAAGTTTCCGATTCTTCGTCGATATAACCGAAACATCGACACCGGTCTTTCTTTTCGGCAGAAACAAGGCTTGGAACGGCATGCAATGGCTAAACGCTAAGTCGAACGTGCACGGCAAACTTTCATACCTATACGCATGTACAGCATACGTGCTTACGTACGTACATACATATACAATTATACATGCCGCATGCTGCGCGTACATAGCGTCGGCGATGGGACTGACTTGTTTTTGCATCTTAACGATATTCGAGAAATTTAACACCAAAGTACGTAATAGAAAGTATCGAGAGGTATTGAAATCTTCATCGCGCACCTCAGGTCGTATCGATCTTTACTATACCAAAGCGGCGTATAGATCTAAGAGCCAAGTCAACCGAAGGATCATGTGATCGGATCTAAGATACAAGCACGTGTGTTTTCAATTGCCTTGTCTCTTAGGTTCCCATGCGGCTTAAAAATCAAAGTTATCAGCTCTGGGATTACTCGAGATGTTTTTTGGCAGTATGGACAGGACTTTCAAACCAGTTTACACTCGGTTACGCAAACCTGCTTATACCACGAGAGATGTACGTATTAGGTGGACTGGAAAGTAATGTCGTTTTTTTAATTTGAAATACTTGTTTATCACTCACTAGCTCATTGATTTTTATCGATCTGGCATTCCAAAATTTTTACACTAAATGGCAAAAGGATGTTGATAACGTGGGGGATTACATAATTGATTAAAAAAAGGAATTTATTAGAAATTTGTTTGAATATAATGTAAAATAAACGATATTACTTTCCAGTCCACCTAATATAACACGTATATGTACGTATAACTTAAATTGATAGTCTCTGCATCATCGATATCATTCTACCAATTAGTAACCTCACACCTTCTGTGTACTTGCGATAGTATGAGAAAGTCTCGAGTGTACACCAGAGTAAAATAATTCCTTTTTTCTTCTAAGAAAATGTCAACAACTTCGATGCCGGTCAAGATACCTCGTTCTCTTCGGATATTCTCGAGACTTGTTTATACTATTGCAGATGCATTAACAGTCAACTGATTTGAAAGTCGTATCCATACTGCCGCAAACGTACTAGAGTCATCGCCAATCAGTTTGCGCATTCGGAAGCACACCTACACATTTTTGGTAGTATAAATCAATTTTTTCTTAAGCCAATTCGTGTATAAATAATATGAAGACTGACATTGGTAGTGTATAAATAGAGTAGGCATTGGGACCACGGTAAATTGATCAAAAATATGAAAGAAAATACAGTTGCAAACTGTATCTTTTCACTCGTTCATTTATGGTAGTATCAATGACTGCCTGGTTTATACATTATTGTTTACAGCCAGTCGTTACAAAACAATTGGCATCAGAAATAAATATCATTGTGGTTGATACGAATCGGTACTTTGGCGTATGTATCAAAGAAGTTCGATATCAAATGATATCTCTTATCGATATACTATTGCTATCGATAGTATTTACACGGTGTTAGTCCCATCGCTACGTACAGTATGCACACGTTTCTTTAATTACATACACGGAAGGAAAACATGCTCGAGTATAGACGACATGTTGTCGACGAAAACAAAAGAGGTACATATATATGGACAAGTGAGTGGCCAATGGAAGGTTCACAGTCAAAACCTTCGGTCCAATCCTTATAGTAAGGCAGTATATTTAGTATTTACGACGGACTCGAGAGTCAAACAGGCGCGTGCGCACGCGCGTATCGATACGCGTGTATAGCTCGACGACTTGGAAAAAATCCCTCAAAGGGAGTGGTCTGAGCATGATGGATCGAATGATAGGATTGATAAGGCATAATAAGGCATTCTTTTACAATTTATTTTGGACTGAATAACGTAATCTTAAATAGTCTCGAATTTTATCAAATTTACATCTTTGTGAAGCTCGCGTTGAGAAACTAAGTCAGCCTTTTGGCCTAAATCAGCGATGTATCAGTCTTCCAGCTTAAACAGTTTTAAAGATGATAACAAATGTTGATGCTGTGGAAGTATCTTGAAATTTTAATCTCCTCGTTTCGTCGTTATGGAGAGAGAGAATCATGGGAGAGGCATGGTATACTAAACCACTCCCCTTTAGTAACGAGTAGACTGCGGATTTTTATGCATTTATAGGAAATTCGAATATGCAAGAAACTACAAAATAATATAGTTAATAATAATAAAGTTCATATTATAATATTTGCAGAGTAAAATAAATTCCTATTTAGCTGAAATTTGTGTAGGCACGTTTGCAAAGATTTTATTTTGCATAAAGACCCGCAGTCTACTAATGAGTATTGGGGTTTCCAGCCCCCCACTCTCTATTGTCACGTGGATGAAGATCGCGGAGGTTTTAACGGGCTTTCCACGAAATATAGGCGGTGCAAGGAATCCTACGCTATTCTCGGTCTGTAAAAAAATTCGTCCACAAAATAAAAGGATA
>NC_071981.1:10006948-10103542 GCF_026283585.1 Hylaeus volcanicus
GGCGTCGAGCTATACGTACGCGCATGTATACATATGTTACGCGGTATACAGACAGAGAGTACAGACAGACAGAAAGATAGGCAGAGTGTGAAAGACAGAGACATATGGAAAGGAAGAAAAACAGAGAAAGGGAGCGTGTGTATACAAACATGTGTATCGTACAAAATACTGACAATGAGGGCGCTTCGAATCGATCCGTGTCCGACCCGACGGGGACGAAAGAGCGAACGAAAAATTTGAAGACGGCGACGGAGGAAGCAAGGGGGCATGGGGGGGGGGTGCGGCAACAGTTGCGAGCCAATTTCACAAGGATCGAAAACAATGCCGACTACTCGAAAGGCGGGAAACAAAAACGAGGGTGAAAATTACGTGGCGGTGATGATCGAGCAACGCGCGTGCCAAGCACAGTGCCATAGGGAATTCCAGAGAATGACAGGGAAACTCTACAATTCGGACGAGCCACCGGAACTTCTTGTGAGCGTTCGAATTTAAAAAAAAAAAAAAGAAAAAAGAAAAAAGAGTCCTGTGTCTGGAACATTACCTCGCAAATCTCTATGCATAGCGGTTTTAGAAGACTACATGTCATTCTTGCCTGAGCAGAGGAAAAGATTCGATTTCCCGAGCCCGACGATGAGTTGCGTTACTGTTTGTCCTCGAAACGGTGTAATAGGGCCATTGGCGTAACGATTTGCGCTAATTGTAACATTTGATTCGACAACTTACATAAGATTTTTGGGGAAATGCTGGACACGTCCTTTGTCTCTGCGTGGACTAGGTTTGTTGTTGATCCTTATTATATTTTCATGGACTTCGTTTTAACAGTATCGAACAGGGATATTTTAAAATCGCCGAAACGGTTTTTATGGGGAATCAAAAACTTCACCGAAAACAAATTCGGTCGACCTTCTATGTCACCAATTCCACAGTTCATGATTTTATAAGAACAATAACACATACAGTTTCTGTATAACCGTGTAAGTCATCCAAATATAATTTATCGGAAGTTTACGAAAGAATCTAGTACTTTATACGGCTTTTCTTCGTTTGGAGGATAATACATAATTTTTTTAGGTAGTCTAGTTTTAAATTCTTCATCTTGTATTCATAGTCAAAAATTGTTTAGAAAATTATAGAAGTAAGCTAATTGCAAAAGATTGATATAAAAATGAGTTTTGTTGGGTAATAAAAAAATTTTTTTAAACATTTATAGTACACGTTTTATCCATGTCATTTTATCTTTTTAACAACTAAGCTTTGTCTGCGAATTAAATAAAGAGTAAATGATAGTACTCGATCTACAAAAGTATGTTCTCTAAAAACACATTATCGTGTCGGTGGAAAGTATGGTCGGTGTATACATACTTTAGTGACATAGAATATCGGTCAAAATTATTTTTTGGTGAAACGTATTCCGATGATTTTAAAGTAACCCATCAGACGATATTCAAGAGCTATAAGTTAAGGTGATACTCTGATCTCCATTTTTTTTTCCAATCAGGAAACCAATCCACCATGGAAATCTTATGAAAGTTGTCGGATAAAACTTACTTTTAGAACAGCGTTGAATTCTATAATAATTCAACAGACTTTACAATTGTCAACGATAGTTGAACAAACTATTGGACGAAAAACCATTATGTCTGTGACTCCTGCACTGCCTCGGAAGAAAGCTGTCCGTATTGTTACAGATGCATGAACGTTACCAGCGGATAAGCGATCCCTTCTCGAGCATGTTATGCGTAAAATACATGTATCGTATGAATGAGAAGAGGACTTGAGGGGACCCAGACTACTGTCTAAATTGTGTATGCGTCAAGTACTTGTTCAGTCTCATCACATTAACCGTCCACTATATCAATGACAACTGTAAAAAGTTCCTTTGAGAGATACGTTTGATTCAAGTAATTTTGTCCACACAACAGGCAGATGCACGAAAGGCATGAGGCTTCCAATTGGTAGAAAAAACTTATTCACCTTTCGTGCATCCATAGCAGTATGGCCAGAATTATTTGAACTGAGTGTATCCCCCAGAAACGTTTTCCTCAGCTGGCATTGACGTGTGCTCGTAACGTCATTTCGTCATCGTCGGATTGTTAGTTTGTCACGTAGTGGTAAATACTTGTACTGCATATTATGCAATTACGTCAGAGGTGTCCTGGCTAAGAAATATTAGAGATTCAAAATGGGATTCAAAATTCAGGTTAAGAAATCCCAGAAATGTGAATTACGATGCATCAACCGTACCACTAAGTGGAGTAGTGGGAAATTCTCATACCAATGTACCTTGTGCCGTGACATTCTGTCGTTTCCGTCACTCCAATAAATGATACGGTAATTTCATCGTAATTCTAATTTTTGGGGGCTTAGCTTGGACACCTCTGCATTAGGAAATATTACGCGCGCCTATTGTATAGGGAGATGAAAGATCAGTCCCGAGGAATAGTAAGTCATACTAGGCCAGACTTTTCAACCGGCTTATTATACTTACTAATAGTATGACATCTTTGAAATAAAAAGTGATCTTTCTTTCTCCCTACGGTATCTTGCCCAACGCGAGCTTAGAAAGGGATAGATTCTTCGTTAGTCGCGTTTCTTGCATCTGCATTAATCTGCACAAGTTTCTTCGAAGCTAGTGTACGATAAATCGAGAAAAATCATATCAAGCGAAAAACCATGATTCTCGTCGGGTCGTTCGATCCGTTTCCTCTACTCGGAGAAGCTGTAGCCAGATGTCCCAGTTTCTGGATTCAAATTCCTACACCGTGTTCAGCGAGGCAAGACACTTGGGATAGACGAAATCGCGCGACTATGATAGAAAAAAGACGGTGAAAAGTTATGCCCAGAAAAGCCTACAATTGAATTTATACAAATTTATCTTGAGGATTAACATTTCCGAGAACTTTAAACGATGTGATATTTTCGTGTTTGAAATAAAATATACACTTTGAGATTTTTAACAAACATCATAGTATTTTAACATTTTTGGTTTGTAGTTCGAAAGCAGCTTCGGAAATTATCAAAGTTTTTTGATTTACAAAGTAGTCAAAATATAGGAATTTTATTACTTTATATTTTCATAATATTCAATGTTGGAGATTGAAATATTGATTACAATTTTTGCATTACAATTTTTTTGTAATGTAATTCTATATTAATTCGTAGAGATACTTTCAAAGTAGGAATCGAAATGGTTATAATAATATGATACTTGTTAACTTTGAAACTACCGACCCTACACTTGTGCCTTTATCCTTGCTACTATATCTTTGAAAATAGCCAATGGATTGAATTGAATGAATCGATATGTACCTAGTTGTCTATTTCAATCATTTTCACCATAAATTACAGCAAAAACTTGTCAATATTACGGTAATTTTAAAAAGAAGTCCAAAATACATGGGTCAAATTGATCAGCTTGGCAGTTCTAATGTTAAAACTTGTCAAACGTATATTTTATTTGCAAAAATTTAATTGGGAGTTCTACTATTTGTAGTTTACTATGCATCGGACCAACGATGAACTTCGATAAGATTTCGTCGTAGTCGCGTGGTTTTGTTTTCCAAAGTGTCTAGTTCCGCTGGACAAAGTATAGATCGCGTTGCGAGCGGCAATTCGAGCGATCGAACGCGCGATCGATCGGAAATTCTTTCTCTTCTCTCCCCGTAGATCCAATGGCGACGTTACGGCTGACGAAGGGCTAGGATTCAGGGGAGCGAGCTGTTGCGCTTTCGACGACGGTCGCGTGCAATTTCGTCGTCGTGGCCGTGATCTTAGTCTCGGGGAAATCCAATGTAAACCTTGTGTATCGAAAACAGACGGGGTTTTTTGGGGGTTGATTGCACCTTACTATAAGAAATGGATTGGAACGAGTGTGTCTGACGAGGCGAGATCGCGACTACTTTCTTTCCTTCCGTCTTACCGCAATCTCCGATTGACACGTTCACTGCGGCGGTTTTTTTTTCGGTAAACCTCCACATCTGACGGTACGACTCGGTTGCACCAGATTGTTGTATCCGGTGTTAAGGGGAAAGTAGGACGTAGACCGTTCGGTTTTATTCTATAAATTTCGAGGAAATAGTCGAAAAATCAGGGAGATATCTTCTTAGCATGGTTCATCGAAACATTGACCACACGGAGCACGTAAGCTCTGTACCGCAGTGAACGCGTTAAGGGCACTTAATTGTTTTCGCATCGAGAGGGGAAAACCCCGGCGATTCCTTGCTCTCGAACGAGACGCCGAAACATTCGCCGCAGCTCGAAAGAAACTAACAGATAAAAAACTATTGCAAGTCGCAAAAATGTATATATGCATCTAGAGAGAGAGAGAAAGAGGATAAAAACTCTGCAAAGTACAGTGAGTAAGGAAGTTTGCGAGAAGGCCAAGTGAGAGCGCGTAGCCGCGTAGCACAGAGCGGAGGATTGCGCGCGCTTATTTTTTTTTTTTTCATAACTCTTTCGTGACAAGTTTCGTGCGTCTTTTGTCGTAAAACGTGTGTCGGATACATCTCAGAAGCGCTGGGATAATAGCGGGACAAACGATCAAGCTCTAGGTGGCCGGTAAGATGCAAAACAATGTGATACGCTTGGCGTCCATTGGAGAGGTTTCCTCTCAAGAGCCGTTGTCGAGAATAAGACTCTAGTGGACGCAATTTACTTCGAAAATAGAGCAACTGTATGTAAAAACGTGCTTTGTTGGAATGCTTACGTCTTGATCACCTGGGATGTAAACCAAATCCAAATATCAAATATCTTACGGGCCACACGACGTCTGCTTCTCAGCTAGCGACGCTAGTGTTCCTAGGACGTTTGAACGTTCTTTCATCTCGTACTGCACATCTTTAGACGTTTCTGTGAGTTCGTTTTTTATATCATATACCCAGTCATCATCTTATGATTCTTACTTTTTCTATATTGTCCTCATCTTGTTTTAATAAATTTGTTCTCGCGACAATATTGCGAATACGGTTGCGCATCAGGTGGTCGAAACGTGAACAGCCCGACAAGGCACGTGTTATTTACGATTGCTCCAATGTTCAAAAACCGTCGATATATATTTAATCTAAAATCTAAATTACGATTTTCATAATTCCAGTATGAAGGATCTTCTGCAAGATACTCTTATCCTCGATACCGACTCTCAAAAGCGAAAATTCTCGAGTGGACATCAGGCGTAAGACAAACGCGGGACAAAAGTTGTTCGTTCGTTGTAGTAGGTTGCTTGTCGCGTTTGAACGCGTTCGGACAGTCTGAAGCTGTCGTCGAGAGAATCTCCGGAGTCTTTGAACTTTCCGCGGAATTGAATGATCGATCTCGAAACAAGCACGCGTCGAGAGTAAGGTGGTAACAGGTATAGTATGTCAAAGTGTAACGACAGCAGGACTCGCTGCGAGTCCCTCGAAGAATTCCGTCAAACTTTAAGCGACGTCTTTCGTTTTGTATGGCTCGATTGTCGTCCATTTGACCACGGTTGGGCAACCGTGGCAACCGTGGATCACATTGCAATTATTTTTGGTAATTATCAGTCACGAATCCGTAATTAACCATGTCTTAACGTTCGTTAACGATTAATCGTGGATTACGTATTGCCCAACGCTGCCTTTGGACGGTCTTCCGGAACTTGGCGGAATGCTTCGAGCATCGCGAGGGATAAACAGTTGTAAACAGTATAACGATTTGTGCGGCAGACATCATACCGATCAAAAAAGGAATATAAATATATATACGTATATATATATATATATATATAAACAGATGTGTGTATGTTCAGATGTTTACGTGTGATTTGGTGGGCGCATGGGTGAATATATATATAGATATATATAGTATATAAAATAGTACAGAATAATAATAATAATAATAATAATAATAATGATAACAATAATAACAATAATAATAATAATAATGGTAATAATAGTAAGTAGAAATATTAACAATTATAATAATAATAATAATAATTAATAATTTATAAATATGAATCAGTAAAAAATTACTCGTGACTGGTCTGTATGGCCTCCTTGAAGTTAGTACTCCACTTCCAGCCATACTAGAAAATTAATATCATTTTCACTATTCTGTAGCCTGTAACCTGCGTTTATAGATTTGATTAAAAAGGACAAAATTTAGAGAGGAAGAGAAAGATATATATATATATATAGAGAGAGAGATAATATAAATTTCTTGATAAAAATATCTATGCTTTTTTGAATCGAATACCTCGAATCGACAGTATTGACTTCCGATACGACACATAGCTTCAGCGTAAGACACGCGACTTGAGATTCGCGTAATCAAAGTGGAGGAGAGGCTTCGAGCAACGTTTAGAAACCGGAATAAAAAACCTCTCGCTTCGCTCATGTAATCGTAATCAGAGAAACAGAGAGCGATAGACACCCTCTCTCGAGAACAAGCCCAAAAAGGGAACAAAAACTGACAGCGTCAACGATCTCTCATCGCGACGCAGATCGTCGGTTTAATCCTTAAGTCACAGCTAACACTGAGAATGGCGTGACAAAACGCGATCGTCGGATTGCGACGGGCTTGCGTCTCTCATCCGAGCGTCGACGACCGTAGGTCGGCTTTGTCACACCATGTACGCTAAATGTATAAAAAATATCTATACTATCGGGACACAGCAAACACTGAAAATATTGGTTGTGGGGGTTGATCAGGGTGGAGGGGTCCATGTCACACAGAGACACAAGTTGGAGGAAAGTTCTCGCGACGCCGACACCGGTTCGCTGGACACGCTTTGTTAGGGAAACGTGTCCAAGTCGTTTTCTTTTCCTATTTTTCTCATTTCCTTACATTTTTCCTTTTTTTTTCTTTTTTCTTTAAATCATTATTTCGTTCCGGAGAAGGGAGAGTCAAAGAATCGCGTAGTCGAACGAGACCTCGTTTAGTTTCCCCTCCCAATTCCTTTCTTTTTTTCTTTGCACAAAACAAACAAGATTACGACAAAATTTCGACGGACGAGAAGCTTCGTCCGCGTTGGACGAGGTTCGTTTTCAGAAACGAGTCACGCACTTTGTACTCTCGTGCGAGTTGGTCGTCTCGTGTCGAGGAAAGGTTTACATTAGATTTCGTGTACCGAGGAACGATTAGGATCGTGACTCGGAGACCGCCGACCAAGGGTTAAGAACGAGGCTGCTGTCGATCGATGGATTCGACTGGCCAAGAGAAGCTAAGTTGCTTTACGAATCGGTGGGAACATACGTTCGCGAGTACTGGGAAATTTTGAAAGCTCGTTTTAACAGGGAGTACACAACAATTTTAACAAAAACGTGACTGTTTTTCTCAACATCGATTCCTTGTGTGAAAATGAACCAAAAAGTCCTTTTTCATTTTTGAATCCGAAGCTTCGTTATCGAGATACGAGCAGTCGAAGATTGTAAGCGAGTGGGATGGAGCATGAGAGCTGATTGAAACATGAATCAAGAGTCGCGTCGATAAACGTAAACTGCTCGTATTTTGTCAACAAAGTTATGAAGTGCAAAACGGTAAAGGACTTTTCGATTTATTTTTTCACGGAGAATTGATCGCGAAAAAGATCCCACATTTTTGTTAACATTCTGTATACGATGCCGTTCGTGCCAATTCCGTTGCCAAGGACAAAAGAAGCTTTTACGCGCGAATTTCGACAAATTTCACACCACACGTGTAGACTTGAACAGCGTAAGGCTAGGAATATACTGTCGACTTTCGCCGTACGACAATTCGGTCGAGGTGGTAAAAGATATAGGTCTACGAGGGAGCATACCTTGTCTTATACTTTTTAAACCTATATCACGCAAATATTTATGGATTTAGACGTGGTTCATGTTTTTTTTTTCTTAAACTGTATCGTAAATTTATAAAAATTAAGAACCACTAATTTATGCGATAAGAAATCCAAACCAACAATGAAATAACCTTTCTAATTAATTTTATATATTAAATCTGAATTTTATCTACGGTTATTCTCTTCAGTTTTATAGGTGTACTACCTCGACCATCAGTCGTACGACGAAAAATCTATAGTACGTTTCTAGCCTAAATGGTATCATTCTCCGTCACTTTCGACGGCGTACGAGTACCGTCCACCTCGGCGCGAAGAAACCACGAGTGCACGCACGGACACACGTATGTATATACAGTACGCATACAGAGTATACGAGTACGTGTACACGAATACAAAAAAGTAAGTACATGTTATATAGTAGACAAAATTCTATATCACTCGTTGCATGCGCTCTTTAGCATAATAGGATACGGGGTAAGCGGTGGTCGGACTTTGATATACGTCACTGCAAATTACCACACATCGTTTTACTCGGTTAGGCCAAGAGAGATCTACAAAGCGTGGATTGGTGTCTTCGACGTGTCTACTTCGCCGAGGGACGGCAGCTTGTGTTCCCAAGGTACGCGAGGAAAATGAAACGACAGAAACACGCGACTATACCGAGAGACTTCGCGCTCGCGCTGTTGCAGAGGCAGGCAAAATTTTATTCGAATAATAAGTTACGAATAAAAGCACGTAAGACGATCAGCTTTATGGTTAAGCGATAAGTTTATCTATCGTAACTAATTCGGAAAAGTCAAATGAGTTTGACAATGCTTGCTAGATTTTCTAAATAAAATTATAATTATTATGTTCAATCAGGCAATCATGTATTCATTGATCAAACAAACGATTATTTATGCAACAAATTCGTGAGAGCTAAACATATTTTTAATGCTTGCTGAAATCTCCAAGTGAAACGATGATTTTTATGGTCCAAGAAGCATTCATTTGTTGATAGAATAAAAGATAAATGTATTTATATGATAAATTCGGTAAAGTCAATTATACATATTTTTAAGGAAGTTGAGGAACAAACAAATTATTCTTTCTTAGTTATTGTATGCTGGTTTACGAATAATAAAAATTGCGACTAATCAGTATCCGGTCGTTGATCGATGTGTTTATTTTAGAAATAAGAAACTTAGATGTAATAGATTATACATAACAGTTTATACGTTATTATTAAGTTTCTTATTTTGTAATTATATACATTAATAGATTTCAATAGATGCGTTTATTGTTAGTTTCAATTTTGTTATTTATTATTATATTTCTAATTACGAAACTATAACCTAACTGATAACTACCAGTAACTGGGGGATGAAGAAGACCAACAACTTTGACCGGATCCACTAATCAAGAAGGAATAACTGTTTACCCATGATCTTCCTCAAAAATATATTTTACTTATTTGGATGTAATATACAAATAAATTTAATAAGCATTAAAAATATACTTGACCCTTTAAAATAAAAACGCGATATAGTAATTTATTGACAACACATGAATTAGATCCTGTTCTTCTAACACAAAGTATATCTTTCTATAAAGATGTCTTTCTATAATTCAAATCCTAATTTATAATTAACGAATAACGAAAACAAATTTTCTGTACGTTGTATTAACTCTTTAAAATTGTTATCCAGATAAGAATTTTGCCCATCTCCACACTTCCCGGCTTTCGATTGCTCTTTCGATTCGGTTAATCTACCGTTATTGTTATACAGAATACCAAGCTTCGACTGGATTTACGCTCGTCGCGATATCAAGCGACAGACGCGACTATCGTCTCTCTTATCGGAAACGTGACGCGCAAACGAAGAAAGGATACGTCGACTCTGCGAAACTGTCTCGACGTATCGTCGCGCGAGGGACACTTCCACGAAGGGAACCAATTTCCGAACGAGGTGCGACCGGTTTCGCGATTTTATATCGAATTTCCCGTAAATCGAATGTTTCTCTTCTAATTTTTTCTCATGTCTTCTTTTTCATTTTCTGTTTCTTCTTTCCCGGAAGGGGGCAGAAATTTTCAAAGCGCGACAAATTGGACAGGAATCGTTTTCGGGGTACGATCTTGGAGTATTCCATGCACCGGGCAGTACTTTTGGAGCGGAAGTAGCCGAGGAAGAACTCAGGGGGACGGGATCGTTGGGTTGGGCGTCGAACGAGGGGGAAAAATACGGACAAATAAATTAATAGACAGACAAATAGATTGATAAGATAGATCAGACAGACGAGAGAAATAGTGAGAAACTGAAAGGGGGAGGAAAAGAAGAGAAGACAGCGAGCGAGTGAGCGAGCGAGCGAGCAGGGCAAATGAAGCGTTACCTTGGAATGTTGAGCGGACGTGGGTGTTATCGGTGGTGTCTCTTCAGCGTCTACGCTCGCCGCGTTTGGTAATCGCTGCTCTTGCACCGACGCCAAGCTGTGAAACAAACAAGATTTCTCTTTTAAATACCATTGATCGTTTAATGTGTTGTAATAGTAAGATTTATTACATTATAAGTAATACCAATTTAAAACGAAGAAAAAAAATAATTTTGTTTGCGTTTTTTGGACGAATTGAATTAGGTGCAGAAGAAGAATTAACCATAGAAGGAAATTTTGTCTATTGATGACTATGTTACATTCGGCCCTGCCGGTGTCCCTTTCCATCGACCTCGCATTGCACGATACTTTTAGGAATGCGCTCGACAAACGATTCGGAAATCGTTTCTCGGGAACCGAATCGTGCGATCTGCGAAGCAGCGAAATAGGCGTCAGCGTTCAATGCCAGCACATCCGTTGAACTTGGGACCCCTCCCGAATTCAACGGATGCCGAAGCGAAGGTTCTCGAGCCGCGGCTCGTGCCATGCGAGGATCAGTTAATATATAAACCCGCGGACACGCCCCACGGTGCTCTTTATTTCGCTGTCAGTACGTTCTCATCGTGGTCATTACCGAAATTTTGTAGTCGCGGACAGGTTAACTTCACGCGTTGTCGTTACCTACGAAAGTTCGACGTATAATCGGTTAAGATCACATGAAACCTTTATCGTCAATCGAACACGCACTCAGCGTCGCGCTTTGGCCGTCAATTACTAAATTATTGTAGTCACGGATAGAGTAATCGTACGCGCGCCGCGTCGTTGCCGAGGAAAGTCCGTTGTTAATTACTAGAGAGCCGTGTCGCGAGTGATAGTTGCCGACAAACAGATCCTTGCAACAGCACAGCCCTGGGACCACAACAGATAGCTGGTACAACCAAACTGTAAGACGGACAAGCAGTAACGTACCTACATAATTGTATACTTGATTTCCAAAACCGATATTGTAATATAAACTCGTTATAATCATTGCAATCCCGAATTGCTCTTTCCCGTAGCGAATACAGTTAAGGTGAGCTTTAGCTCTTTAATCGAAGACGAAGATCCCAAGAAAGAGTCCCAGATAAGCTGGAACGTAACAACTACAAGGGTGTAAGTATCGGAATGGTAGACGGGTGAAAATGGGTATTTTTGGACCTGCTTGGGAAAGAAAAATTATCATTAATGGGAGGACGTTTTTTGCTCTATGGGTAATACTGTGAACGGTCCTGCATACATTTTTCGTTTCTAAGTAGGTCCAAAAATGTCTACATTTGACGGCCCTGCTTTATAATAGTTTATGTTTCTGTCTGAATTTACTAAATGGCTTCAAGCTAAGCCTCTTAGCTGTCAGACATCCCTGGGCCGTAGTCTTTAGAGATTTCCCATTCTTCAACTTGGTCTTGAGATTATGTATACTGAGATGTCCAGAAAATTTATAACTCTCGATTGATGTTTGATGGTGGAACTCACATGTGAAGATATAAAATCAATCGGAAATAAGCTATACTACGAGTTACCACGTTTAAGGCCAATATAACAAAAATAAAACAAACTTCAAATTGATCAGTTTCCAAGTATTAGCTTGTCGTGTATGAAATGTCCGATTTTAAAGAGAAGATTTAAACATCTGTATTTTTGTTATAAATATTTTTGGAATACTCATCTTATTCTATACTAAAAATGTACCCAACGTTTTGGACTAAGAAATTTCCTAACTAAATTGTCTTTATAATTACAGAACAGGAAATAAATTATAAAGGAAATTGAAAGGAATTGCAACGCCTTTTCACCCCTTCAGCGGTTGAAATTATTAAAATGCCGAAATAGGTGTTTGATTACTTATATTAAAGAGCATATTTCAAGTTTCAAGCAAATCCGACTACGAATAAAATATTCCTCATACAAACGTTAAACCCCTTTTTACCTCATTAGGGGTTGAATTTCGAAATATCCTTTCTCATCCTTTGTATACATCATAAAGAAAGCCTCTGTGCGAAAATTCAGCTTTCTAGGATCAAGGGTTTAACCTGGGCGTGATATATCAGTGAGTCAGGGCTTTCATTTTTAAATATATATTTGCTATATTTATAAAGAAGAAAGTGTTAAATCGACGCGTCTTATGCTTGTCCGCTATTTCATGTGGAACCCATTTATCCATATTCTATATCTTTTTTTCGATAATTTCCAAATGTCAGGAAGTTGCGGTATAGTCTTCAATCAGACTTCCTGCAAACTCGCTTATAGTTTGACGTGAATCAGACTCGACTAATTTCTTTAAATCAATGTTATCGATGGCGGTCTCTGGTCGACAACGTGGTTCGTTTTTGAAGTTACCAAAATGAAGTTTGGCAAATGAGTGACATATTTTCCGTTGTTTTAAAGAGCTTTCCTCACATGCCCTCTTTATGTCGAATTACCTTAGCGGCATTATGTCTAAGCATGCACACGTTCGATATAATTATTCAAATTTCTCTGTTACTATGTGAACATTGTTTTATAAACAAACGGAGAGCGTTTTGGAAGTTACAATTTCACTCTTCAAATTGATGTATCAGAAATAACATCTGTCATTGCAATGACGTAGCAAAATGAAGATAATTTACCGAGATCGAATAATTGAACATTTCATATGTAACAACCCAATAGTATTCCTAATGAGCATATTTGGTGACCATGAGCATAGTAGTCGTCACTAGAGAATTACGTTTTGTTGAACTGTTTTTGTTATTTATACTTGGTGCGTCCTGCCACCACGTGACCACCGGTCACTATGCTGACCGCACCATCGCAAACATAGCTCGCGTCCGTCTTGCATCCGTCTCTCAATTGTTCTTCCAATTGTTTTACGCCGTGCACATGTCGCAAAGCCTTTTCTCTATTTATATATTATTAAACTGATATTTCAAAGACCATTTTTTTCTTTCCACGCCCTCAACACGTTTCTTGAATACCAGCCGGAAACAAAGTTTACGTACCGTTTGAGCGTCACGAGAGTGCCGGTAAGCTTTTTGCAACGTCTCAAAGCAGACTCCAGTCGTTCGGGTTCTTCCTTGAGGAACTTCTCCTCGCGCACCACTTTCTCCATTTCTGAGCTCAGCACTCCCTTCATGCCCTCTTGGAGACTTGGGAATCGTACCTTCAGATCTGCCACCGTTTTGCTGCAAGAAACAAAATGGCGCTTGTGTTAAAGATGAGTTCTCTTAATTTTAACAATGGTCTCAAGAGAACCATCGCGCAGTGTGTGATTTTGCAAATCTAATTTTACTTTATTCTAAAATAAAACATGTTCAGAAAGGTATAATTTTGGTTTCTATAGTGAAATAAAAGTTTAATGTAGATATACTTTCAACATAAGTTTTAATAAACCTTGACTCTTTCACTACTATCGCCGGATATAATTTTATACGACACCAAACCTCTACGGAACGTTAATAATTTTCAGGAAACAGTGATGTTATCGATTTAATAAAGCTAGTTTGCTGAAATATCACACTGTGCGCCGCGCATTTCTTCCGCTCACCTTGATTTGCTCAATATCAAGGCCATATTCTCCACATCCGACATATTAACTCTCGTTTTCCTGTTGATGACGTTGCCACGGAGTTCCTCCACCGTGCTCTCTAGCTCGCTGAAATTGTTAAATATTCCCGTGTGAAATTTCCGTGTACAAGATTATATCCGTTGTATCAATTATACTGAAGGACCACCCTTGCTAAAGAAAGATAACTAGCAATCAATATTATAAGCGTACTTAATTTTCTATAAATGCGAACAAAAATTTAGCATTTTTCCAACGCGTAAGAGGGGTATTTGCATGGTTGGGTAAAACAAATCGTTTTTTTTTTTAATTTTCTGAGAATATGTACCTTTACGAATGTGCAGTTCAAATTTCATTAAAAAAGATTCTTAAAATTAGTTTACTAAAAGAATTACATCTTGATCCTAAACATATTAGGTACAATAATCAAAACGAATATACATTTGTCTTATATTCTGACGAATAAAAGTTGAAGACTATACATAAAAGAAGAGTTTTTAATAAAAAATACATACATTCTTTAATTTGCTTGATTACTTTGACTAACGTTCATTATTTTTTCCCACCTCAGCACACCTGTTAGTTACTGAATCTATTAACTTGTTACAATCATCACTAGTAGCGAACTCTTTTTTTATGTATAGTCTTCAACTTTTATCCGTGAGAATTTAAGAGAAATGTATATTCATTTTGATTATCAGTTTATGATCAGGATTTAATATTCGTAGTAATAGTAGTATATAAGCTAATGATCAATTAATTAATACCAAAGAAAATCCACCTAATTTATATTTTTTACACAAAATAATTAATTTTATCCTTTTTTAAAAAAATAAAATTGTAAGTAACGAATTGTTTGAGAGTATGAATTACGCATAACGCGTTGTGTCGTATACCGGACGATTTTTTCCAAACTTTAATAAAAATCATTAGCTCGCGTTAGCTATAGATCGAGCACGGGAATAATGTCAGAGGATGAAACCTACGTCAGATCTTTTTCCAGCCTTAGCACTTCCTGCTTGTAGAGGTCTTCTTCGCGGCTCAGTCGAATCTTCTCCGCATCTCCGCCAGCCCAGGCTGCATCTCCACCCGACAACAACATGGCTCTGCAAAGCGACATTATACTCTCATTAATACTCTCGTAAAATCGGTTAATTCAGTGGTTCCCGAAGTAAAATGTCGCTGGACATTTTGTGTTCTTAAGGAAATTGTTGAGGTTCAAAGATACAAATACTGAAAGCTTTGATTAACTTTTTACAGTTTAGATTTTCTGATTGTTGTCGAACTTCACTCGATATAGGACAGTAAAGAGTTTACATTTTGACGACTATTGTTACATACAAGTGATCTCATTCTTTGGATCGTTATGCCAACATCTACTCAACTTGTTAACTTTGTTCAAAAACACTAAAACCACGAAGCCGGCTAATTTGACCGATGTATGTCAAACGTTTTAAAATCGCTCATTTATTAGGTGTGGAAATTAATTTTGTGTGTTTATATTCAATTGTTTATAACTGTAATTTAAGTAAAAATATTAATTCGATATTTTGTAACGTTAAATTACCAACCTTTTAAGTTTTCAACCTGAATGCCATTAATTATAATGAATCTATACATTTAAGTCTCGACTCGATGGTCATGACTAGACTGCGGATGTTTATGTATTTTTGGTAAATTGAGATATGGAAAAATTTATCGGAAAAATTTAAATGGTCAACAAAAGGCCAGAATTTTAAAATTCTGAAGCTTGACTATCCTCTTCACCCTTTCGACACTAGTGGGACATACATATATCTGGCTGCCGTTGGCAAAATTCCAAATGAGACTCACAGGAACATACACCCTCGTTCATACATATGTAGACATTTACTACCTTCAGTGAATAATTAATATACACCGTAAATTATTACTACACAACTTTAAATAAATATAAATGAGATAATATTACTTCGGATACAATGAAGAAATTAATAGTATCCAAGTTCGGTAAAAGATATTTTAACATTATCTACAGTTATCTGTATAGTTTTTTTATCATTACTAATGTGTTATTAAAAAAAAAACTATTGTATTAATAAAATATATTCGCTATTGTAACGTTAAACATATCGAAACATAAACGATATAATTGATATTAATAGATTCGCAACTTTTATCAGACATTTATTTTTATTAAGGAAGTGTCCACATACTTCTAAGCGGGGGTGTATGTTAAAAAAAAAGAACACCATTTGAATTGGGGAAAATGGTTCCTTCTTCTCTGGTTATAGCCTTTGATTCATAGTCAATCCTAGTTCGATACGATTAATTTCTAAAAGAGAAACAAATAGAATTCAAAAGGGTAAAAGATTAAAGTCATTAAAGGCATCACGAACGAGAAGATTCTGGGAACCACTAACTTAGGATGATCGGATTGGACACGCTTGGTTCGTGCGCACCTGATCGTGATGAACGTATCCCGTATGGTCTCTCGCACCGTGTGGGCTTGTGCCTGAGACATGCGCCTCAGGTTTCTAACCTCTTGTCTGAGATCCTTCGCCTTTTTCTGCAGGCCCCTTAGTTGATTGTACATCTCTGGTGTCAGTGTCAGGTCCCTGTAGACGTACTGACCGGCAACCAGCGCCGCCGGTTTCGGCGGCGGAGTCGGTTTATGCCTGTCTCTCTCTGAAACGATTCAAAAGAGCGTCAACGACCCTTCATCTTCGCGTACATAGTTTATTCGCTATTATACAGGTAAAAGCGTTGGGATTTCCGCCCGTTAATCCGTTTATCATAAAAATCCTCTATCGATTGATGCCCATCTTCTTGTTATACACTGTCAAAGACCTCATATATTCACCTTCGAAAGGTGAATTATTCGTAAATTATTCGTTGTACGAAGAATTGCTATACACAGATGTTGTATACTTTTGAGAGGGTTGTTAGAAGGGGTATGAATTTTGTCTACGCAAAGAAGCTTTGGAGACTTGAGGGTCACATGGACGCAATTTTGTTTTGGTTACTCTGACAAGGGGAGACCACAAAGTGTGAGTTACTAATTTTTATGCACTTTGACATAAACTTTTCATTCGTTGGCTAGTTCAACAGTTATCATTTTGTGAAAAAAATATAGCACAAAACTTTAGTTTACAAATCCATCGAGATACAACATATCGAAATTTCATCAAAATCCAAGATGTTATTCCAAAAAGTGTCCAAGTCCGCATAAAATGCCCTCCCTGTATTCGGTTATGTCGATTTCAATTCATCATAAAAAGATACATCATGTACTTTATTCTTATTAATGTCATTGTACGAATATACAGATAATGATGTTAAACTGAAAAGAGGAGTTAATTTTATTTTTTATTAATTTCGCGGCACACCATTTGGAAAACACTGGTCTAGAGGTAGCCCTTGTTATATCATTCAATTTTCTTCTATTTAAATCCTTTAGACTATTCACATAGAAAAAAGCTAAAGCCTGGTCCAGTTTCTAGAGCCACTCTGTACGTAGATCGAAAGTTGGACGGAGAATCCTAACTCGGAGCAGTGGTGGCAGGAGTAGGTTATTAATTGGACGATTCGAGAAGATCGTTGCGCTTGGTTGATGTATGCAAACTCCATATTACCGAACGGTTCGTGGATAACGACTCCATTAAGAGCTGGACAAGTTGCAGCCGACAGACCGAATCCGGTGGCTGACGCCACTTGTTACTACCTTGTTAATGCGACGTCCTTCGCACGATCAAAGGGCGAGGAGGATGCGCGAGGGATCGGATGTACAATTTCGCTGTCAGTATCTATCGTCACAATTTTATTGGCTCGATGATGGAAGTCGCGTCGGGAAGAAAGACGAAACGGATGAACGGGCAGATGAATGCGAATATCGTCGAATGACAACGATCATGCGTTTATGGTATAACCCTTTGTACTCCAGTGGCGCTACGGCGATGCTGTAATATACAACTAGTTTCAAATTTTATTTATGATAGTAGAAACTAAGATAATGAAATAAACGAATAAGATTTTATACAGTTTACATCGTAAGCGCTTTCATCTTTTTGTATAATTGAAAAAAGGATACTTATCATTTTCAGAAATTGGACCACGAAATTGCTTCGAAGTTGCTAGTGATTTGTATTAAAAAAATTCTTGGAATACGAAGGGTTGCTTGCACAGCTGGGCCAGTTTTGATCAATATTATTTTATCTTAAAATTGAAATGAATATAGTTTTAGGTTATCCATAGAATCGGGTATTACTACATTTTTAAGGTTTGAGAGAGGAAATCCACATCAAGTGTTTTTCGTGATTTTTTTTTAAAGAGAAGAATGTCATTAATTTTTGTTTAACTTTGAGAATATTTTAGGTACGTTTTAAAGTACATTTGGTCATTTTTTCAATTTACTTCACACGGAAATTTTTGAGATATCAATTGTCTCTGCAGCAAGATATCAATGAAATTTTTTTTACATAATTAACATTTTTTTTTAAGAATATGAACTGTGTTCAAAGAAATTGTAAACTGAATTTTTTAGGAGTATTTCAAACAAATGTATCAATGTTCACCATTATTTTGCAATTTTCTGTAATAAAAACATACTATAAACAACGATATCATTCTACTTTTGTAGTTCATATTTAAGAAATTAAAATAAAATAGATGAATACAGTCAGTTCCATAAGTGTTCGTACCCTCTATGTCTATTGCAGACATTTATCTAAATTAAATGACAGGTTTGGTGTTTCCAAATAAATGTTTCATTATAAATATGAATAAACTTTGCACATTTCTTCAATAGACATAGGAGGTACGAATACTTATACATAGAACTGACTGTAGAAAGTTCGAAAATGATCGGTCACTTAAGTTTGGAGTTATCGTTCCCACGGATTGAAACAATGTCCTTTAAAAAATAACGCAATGTTGCAAAGGTTTTTGTGTGTAATGAATTGAAAAAATTATCAGATGTACTCTAAACATACCTACAATATTCTTAAAGTTAAATGAAAATTAATAATATTTTTCTCTGTAAAATAATCACGAAGAATACTTACTATTTAGCTTCCAAATGTAGGTGTCTCTCCTTACCGTGTTGAGGTATTAAGGTAAAAATCGAGTAAGAAAGTTTATTTCTAAGACAATAGATAAAGAATTTCTCCACGAGTCAAAACTGACCCTGCTCAGTCTTGCGCTCTACCGTCGAAACTTCCGCTGTCCAACGGTTAACCGGTTATTTTTACCTCTGTGTTAATCCTCTGTCCCAGAGACATCTCCAACTATGGTACTTACACATACACATACACATATATACCGTTTGATCGAGTCGAGAGACGCGCGAAAAAGGGTTCATTGTGCTTCGTAACAGAACACCAATTACTTGAAACTCCGTACACGCGACGCGCAATTTTTCCGTCGTTTTATGTAACGACGGTTTACGTGTTCCTCGACTCGATCGCACTTTCCCAAGACCATGTAAGGGTGGGCGCATTCGAGTGCTTCGAGGGATAGCTAAAAGGTATCGTTACGAACGATTAAAAATAAAGAAGACGACGGTTATACACTGTACCCTGTACGTGAACACAATTGCGGACCGAAAACCGAACGAAACAAATGGAAGGGAATGGGTATCGGGATTACGGAGACGATTCATCGATACGATTACGAATAATGGATTGAGGGAGTGGGGCGGGGAAGCGACACAAATGGTACAAGAAGCTTAAAAAATACACGAGGTAGTTTTACCTTGCGAAGACATCCTCGGCAACGTGGAGGATTTGATCGCCGGTTTCGTTGGTTTTGTGTCCGCTAGTCGTGGAAGGCATTGCACGAGAAGTCGTTAGAGATTATTGCGTTAGTATTAACCATTCCGACGAGGTGTTTTTAGCGCTCGTTGGGCTTCAAATACGTCTCGTCGAAAAACGATGGGGTCGTCGGTTTACGAGATGGTTGCCAATTCGTGTACCAGTTACCGCGAACCGAAGCAAAGTTTGCTCGTAATTTGCTCGCTCGATTGTTAGGTGAATCGGCAATTAAAATTAAGACCGTCGTTGACCCCGAGTGGAGAGCCAACCGAAACGATTGGACGTCCATGCAATCTCCATGATAATTTTCGGAAGGAAATTACGGTCCGGTGGCGAACGAAACTGGTCGATTGAGGGGATAACAGTCATGGGGCAGAGATGGGCTAAGTTTTATTCGAATCGTAGATGGCGAATAAAAATACTGTACAGTGATTTATTCGCTTTGTTTGTGCGATTGGATAGGTATAGTATTGTGCAAACTATCATGTGAAACTTGCATTACACTTGAACAAATCTATATTAATGATGTATATTTGTTATTCATATTGACTTGAATCCCTACGATGTACACAAATTAAAATGCGTAGATTTTGTCCGAAAACCAATGAAAGAGCATTGGAAGTAAAGGTAGTGGCAAACCTACTAACAAACTTTAAATACGTTTTTTTTTAAACTATTTTTTCGCCCTTGCGTGAAAGAAGATAATTTTTGTCGGAAAAGTGGCAATAGAACATTTTTAAAACATTACAAATTATTATTTTTTACAACACCATGAAGTAGAAAAAAGGCGTGAAATATCGACTACACATTCAAAATGCATCGTTTCGGGAGTATTTAATATTTTGCAAAAAATTCTACGTCATTTTTCGCAGAATATTGTTTTATTTCAGAATTCATAAGTTTGATTTGTTTTAAATACGTTATCTAGAAAAAAACATTCACTTAGCGCGAGTTTGTAGCGAAAACTACGCATCATTCAGGTCAATGTTTCAGTTTTTATTGTAAAACAATTGTTAATGAAAAAAATTCGAATAAGTAGTTGTAGCATTACTTTTAATTTTATATTTTATAAGCACATAATAGTTCTAATGTTTGATTCTTTCTCACATTTAATCGCCAACAAAGGAATAAAATAGTTAAGTTTGTCCTCTATTTGTCATTAGAAATTTACACCGAATAAAAATATTGTCCATCTCTGCCGCGAGAGGCAGTCACGCGACGTAATCGTCTGCGCCATATCGACGCGCCCCATCGTTTCTTTTTTCTTTCTTTCGCAGGGCTTATGATGGAGTAGGTAATTAAATTCCCTCCGAAAGGAGCGTGTTTAGTATCGTTATAGATATGGAATGCGCATTAATCGTTACCTGCGTGTTGCGGGGAATGCTGCTTAGGAGAGTTCATGTCCGGCGGCTCGTCGCTGAAGGACACTGATTTTTCGAACGACACCGACTTGTCTGGAATAGATGTTGATCAGCGTATTTTTGTGGTCCCGTGCCTCTTAGGGGGTACGTGAAGCAAATGTGCGTGCGCGCGCGACAAAATTTCAAAAACAAAACGGAAGGTGCTAAACGTTCAGGCTCGATCGGTGCGCGAACAGTGCACCGAACCGTGTGCAAAAAGATCCAGCAATACAGATGGCCAAAAAGAGAGACAAAAAATTGACTAAAAATTCTTGTTTTGCTCTCGATAGTCGTTGAACGTACGATATAAAGAAAAAGATGGTCGGTTCTTTACCTTCCATAATTACACGAAAAGATTTCCTCGCAAAATAATCGGTTTTTTTCCTTAAGTATATTCATTTAGAATAAACTTATCTATCCTCTATTTTACTACTGTTATTTTCAAATGTATTTTCTAAAACTTCCTCCTGCTAGAAATGTAACGCATGCCATCAAATGGGGTTACTTGCAAAATTTTTCACTTGAAATCTATATTGCATGAAATCTAAAGTATTTAAGTGAAAAATGGGTACATCGAAGTCGTAATTTTAAGTTTCAGAATATAAATACAGAAGAAAGAAAAATCTATCTATTACCTTTTTCCTATGGGGAGAATAAAACGTAGGTTTTGCAAGTTACCCAGCCTGTAGGATAATAATAGTTTCTATAAAATAAGTGGGTTCTCCAAGATCATTTTGTACTTTCTTGGCATAATTTATTATTTAAATCTATAATACACAGGAAATTGGATGCCAACGGTGATCAAGAACTTTTGATTGAGTAAATAAGATTGTTGATCAAGTAAATAAATATTTATAGGTGACAATTTTCATTGAACCCTTTTCTCCAATAAGAAAAAAAAAATATATAGTTCTCAGACAATTCAGCAAAAATAGTTTAGAAATAACCGAATTTGTTAATTAATATTACAGAAAAGAAATCACGGTGATATCGGTTCTTTAAAGTTAACACACGAAACAATAAACCTGAAAAATCGAATGAGCAACGAAACGATCCGAGTAACCCCATTTGATGGTATGTATTTGAGAAATTTCTCTTCCCTCTTGTACTTTCAGAGACGAAAATAAATACACCTCGAACGATACGTTTCGCGAACGATGAATTAACGGTTAAAATTAATTACTGGATAAATTCCAAAGCAGTCGGAGGTGTCGAGCGCAAAAGAAAAAAGAAATCGGTCGAAAGCGAACCGAAGAGAATCTCGAGAGCGGAATAACCGACACGGGTTAAAGGGTTATATTTCTAAGCGAGAGAACAGTCGACCGATGCTGAAACCGATAAAAGCAACGAAAGTAACGGGGTTGGCGACGGCCAAGTGCTGTCGGAAGATGCGCGTATTGTGCACGTGAGATGCAAAACTGAAAGAGACAAAGAAGAAGGGGGACGGAGGGAGAAGAAGTAAGCGAGACAAGAAACAGAGAAACGAAGAAAGAAGGGGAAGAAGTTGCGTGCAGTGCGGACACCGAAGGTTACAATTAACATCTAGCTAATGCAAAGAGGCGGCGGCGGCGGCGGCGGCGGCGATAACGCTTGGTGTACGTGTAAAAAGGAAGAACGTGTATATCTTGTGAACCGCACCTTTGCCTAATTTTGGTGGTTTTACGTCAGTCCTTAAGTACGAGTCATCTGTAACGGCAGGTTGAGACACTTAAATTTTACAAAGGAGATCCGTTTTAATCACAGTGGTAAAACGTAGGGCACTATTATAAAATGTTATGCATAAATGTAGCAATGATATGTACTATTGGGTTGTCGGAAAGTAATTTCGTGTTTTTGTTTGTAAAAAAAAGAACATTTCCTTTATAATGTATAAACATTTCATTGAATTATATACTGATCACTTTGCTATCTTTCTGGTAGCAGCATGATTCCAGGTTTATAAAAGTTCTGATCTTCGTTTAGAAGAAATTGATCCCGGGTTGCCAGATTTGGCGAATATAGCGAGTGTGGTAGCACATCCTATTCAAACTGTAACAAGCTTCAAATCTCGGAGCAAAATCTCTTTCTAAGAACACGTGTAATCCATATATCGAGCTTTGAATCGAAACCACGTGATTTCGCCCGATTACAAACGGTTGAATTCGGCAAATTTAATGTTTTAGAGATTTCGTGTGTCGTTAATAGGCGGATTCCGTTAACCCTTTAATCTATAATAATACAGGCCAGAACCACGTATCAGGAGCATTATCGACCTACTCTAAGCGATCAACGCGATCAACTATGACACGGATTAGTGTGACTTAAATCATAGATTAAAGGGTTAATTGATGCATTTATTTTGTCATCAACTTCAACTGAACTACCACAATGTGATGCATTTTCAACATTGAAATTACCGGAACTTTTATAAACCAATTTTGGTACTGACGTTCTATCAGCACATCCCTCCATACGCGTTACACAATTTTTGTTGACTTGAACAGCTTTTTTACTTTTTCGGGAATAGAAAAGCAAAATATGCCAAAAATGCTGTTTTTTATTTTCCATATTTAATGGGTCGCAGAAGAAAAAAAGAATTGTGTAGAATCAAACATTGTTTACAAACCTTAAACTATCAGCTGTCAAAATATGTAACGTTAATAAAGTTCAGAATGAAGTTGGCTGATTAAAAATGCAAACAATCATTCTGGTGGTAAAAATACGAGATTGCTTTCCGAATAAGCTAATATATATATATAAGTATTTTACGCAGTGTATGTCGAGTAATGTAGTGTTACCAACGAGTGGGGATGATTCGACAAGAAAATAAATAAGAAATGTGGAGTGAAATTTCTTTCCACGAAGCTTCGTTTCTGAAAAAAATTGATTTGGAAAATTCATTTCAATTTTATAATTCGTATTTGTTCATTACACATTGATTCTAACTGTAGTGTACTACTATCGATTTTCAATTAATTCTGACACGGAATAAAATCAGGTGGACAAACACGTCACTCGAAAACTAAGAATTTCATTCAAATTTTGTTCATTTACCTCTATACGAAGAATCACCAGCTTTGGGGGTAGCACCACATTTTGCGAGACACTCTGTATATATAGAGTGTCCCATTTTAATCATTCCGTGCAATTATCTTTGAACGTTTCAGATGAAAGTTGTCCTATTTTAAAGGAGACACCTTCGGATCGGATCGGTTTTCTCCTATTGTAGTTATTTTGTGACAGAATTATATTAAACTTTTTAACAGAATGTGTGGTTTATATAATAGCAAATTTAAGGTTCCATAACATGTGATTTATCTAAGGTTGCTTAATTAGGAAACCGTACAATAACCGCAGATAAGGGTTAGGCATATCATCTTGATTCAGAGAGAGGCAATATATAACAGCTTTATATACAGTAAATGTTAAAGTTATAATTTGTAATAAAATTGAATTGTCAAATGAAATGAATTTCAGGAATACAATCATAGATTTATTAATTTATGATTCATTAGTCAAATAGATTTTTGTCCATTTCTGCACTACACGAGTTACCAACACATTTTAAGTCGCTGATTTTTATTATTGGTTAGTTTGAAGACATAGGTAAAAATAGTACATGGTTCTACTTAATAAAGACGGAGGTGTTCTTTACATCTTGGAAATGTCACTATTTGGAGTATCACCGTTCAGATTGAGGAAGTGTCTTCCTTGAAACAGAGTATGTGTCATCTGAAAAATTGTCTCGAACAACTGATAGGTGAGTTTGAAGATAAATCATGGAAAGATCAAAATAGAACACCGTTATACACATAGAGTGTATCAAAACATATGAACATAAGCATTACGGGGTTGAATTCGATGCAAAAACAATTAAATCAGTTCATTTGTCCTATTTCACTCTGCTGTCGAATTACAGGCGTAACTGCACGTTTGGAGAAAAAAGTCATTATTAAAACACTTTCAATGAATTATGTTTGCATAATAAAAAATTAATGTAATCCAGAGTAATTAAATCCATTGGACATACATCCAATTTCATTCAATTATTACAACAATTATAACAAGAATTTCACTCACGTTGCACTAACTGTATATTCCGTAGTATACAATGCTTTAACTCTAATAATAAAGGTTAACGCAAATTTATCATACATAGAACTGTATCTTTGTATTTAGAGGAAGGAGGACAAAAGAATTTATGGATAAGAGTGATTTTCTAATATTATAATAGTTTTCTTCCAAAATAGGAGTAAAACCATTGTTAACACTAGGTTTACGGAGGTTTATCATCTGATTTCGATTACTGAAATAACCCTTTAATAAATGAAGTCGATTTACTAAAATTAATTAGGAGGTTTATACAAAAATGAATTATACAGATCCTCATAAAAAGAAGACAAGGCGTTTGAGATCCGGTAATCGTGATGGGATCTGTAAAAGATAGAGTGTATTCGCACCCCTTTACTAATCTTGAGGAGCTCCAACAACGCATTCAGCAAGAAATATGCAAAATTACGGAAAAGGGTTTGTCTCTTCATATGGATAAAAGTCAGCATAAATGGTTCCCGAAAGAGGAAATGGATTTTGTGAAAACCTTGTGAAATTTGGAATGGGTAGAAATGACGGTGCTCCGTAAACCTAGTGTCAGTACTTGAGTGACTTTAGGAAGAAGTTTGATGTACATGGCTCAAATTTGGTCCATGTTTTATAGCGCGAATATGAATTTATCCCAAAACAGTGCCTATAAATCGAAAGCAAGATTAACCAAGACAAATATTTCTGACTGTAATTCATTACTTTCGTGCATCGAGATCAGCGATGCCATGGCCACAGGTTTCGATACATCCTGTGCACGTATACATGTATAACAAATGTTTAGACTGGTCACAGTGATCGGAAGGAAAATAGAATATAGAAGATAGAAGATGAAGAGACACACCTGGCAATGAGGCAGAGCTGGAGCTAGAATGTTTGTCGAACTCGTCCCCGGCGCCTGGTGTGCGCATCAGTCGGAATAACAAAGCAGTTGTACAGCAGGGTTTTTAGGAAATTTCAACGCCGCGCTACGTCACGTGGCAGTGGTACAACGCGCCGTGTCGCGACGCAACAACCCTACCGTTCTTCGATCGCGACACAACGTAAATTCGACTACAAAGACCGAGTTCGCTATTTAATTATCGACCCTTCGTGAAATTTGTGTCTGCTTTTTCATCAAGAACGACGAGTGTGTCTTTCTCTCTAGAAAATGTTGTGCGGAAAATTTGCTTTCATAGAAGATAAATTACAGACCGTACCACTGCTACCGCGTAGCTCACGGCATAAAACGTATGATTACATCTAATCGAGGCGCAGATACGCGACTCGAGATAGGCGCACCTAGGCAGCCAAGAGATCGGTGGCTGTCTGTTGCTCCTTTCGACCGCGAGCAAAACCGATCGATCACCTAAAACGTAAGTATCTAAAAGAGAGCAGAAGAGAGTCCGCGGTGTATATGAGAGAACGTAGGGGAGGGTTGAACCACGACGGACGATTTGTACGACGCAGAAGAAAGCAAGGGAGGTTGGACGGACGAACATTTACGCATAGAGAACGGGGGAGGGGAGAGAGAGAGAGAGAGAGAGAGAGAGAGAGAGAGAGAGAGAGAGAGAGAGAGGCGGTAAAGCGTCGCAGAAGTGAAATGTTTTCAACGAAACGAGCTAACACTTCTAATACGTTTAAGTGCGACGAAAGATCGAATTTAAGAACAAATGTGTACCGTTCGTCTCGACGGGACAAGTAGCGAGGTGATCCAATCGATATCAAAAATATCGTTGGTCTCTGATAGGGAATATTTTTGAACTGTTCACCTCCGATTTGTTTGAAACTTTGCATGTACAGTAGGTGTAGAATGTATTCATACACCGATCAATTTCGCAAAAAACTTTTGTGTGAAATTGTAGTCTCTTAACTTCCTTTTTTACAATCAATGATATTTTACATATCCTCCGAAGTCTCTAAGATAGATATAGTCCAAACAACATTTACTATTTGATATAATTTGTGAATTTAACAAAAAAATGCGAAAAGTGGGTAAAAGTATAGAAGGAATTAGTATTTCTACGATTCTTATGACGAACCATTTACAGTAGAGTTTGTAACGTAAACACATTAGTTTATTGCTCCGTACAAATTAGAAAACATCAAATTTCCAGGAAAGTACTTTTAAAAAAGGGCTCTAATAGAGGAATTGAAGAAGATCCCACTTCGAATAACTAATAATTTAGTTAATTTAAGGCTTAGAAAAGTTACAATAATTATAAAATCAAAAGGAAATCCCACGAAGGAAGTATTATATACTTATAAATTAATGTATTATAAATTTCTTTTTTTTTAATGAAGTTTTAAAAATTAAACAGTTGCGCGAATACTTATTGCTTCAATATTTCTATCGATTAATTGTTTTTTTTTGTTTTGTTAATTTTGTAACTTACATAAATAGCTACTTTTTTTTGTAATCTATCTATTCTAGAGATTTCCTAGAACATGTAGAATGTCATTGTTTATAAAAAATAAGTTAATAAATTACAATTTTACATAGTTTTTTTGGAAATTGATCGATGTACGAATACTTTCTACATCCACTGCATATAGAATATCAAAAAATATTCGACATTCTTCTTGCAATTCGGGCCGTTTTCATATTTAAGGGGCGAAACAACCCCTTAAAATTGATACACGGAGGTATGTACAACGTTTCCTATTCCATTGTTAATATAATAAATATTAAAGCATTGTGTTGAATAAAATTCGTTAAAAATTTACTTCATAACTTACTACTTGGATAATATTCTTGTCGACAGTTACTGTTATCGCGGGATAAATTATCCCTAATCGTTTGACCTTTTCAAGCGTACTTAGATTTTTCCTTTCGAACAATTTCCATGAAACTTGGTATACAAGACTTTTTGGAGTCCTTTGACTCCAAACCTGATCTCAAAATTTAGAAATTCAACATGGTGGATCAGAACGATATGATGGAACAAAACGAAAAAAATCATTCATGTACTACGGAGTAGAAAATAGCAAGATGTTCGGTACTTAACGTCAAGAAATGCGTTAAAATAATGAAAAATTGAGCGGAAAAATGTGGTTTGATTTATAACCCGTCAGGTCGCATATCGTTAAAGGTAAATACGCAAAGAAAGACTAGAAGAAATGAAGAAATATTTCAATTTAAGTAAAATTATTTAATAATAAATGTTAATTACTTTAACTGAATTTTAATTACAATAAAAATTTATAAAAAGTGTTTCCTTTCGTACGGAACATACATATGCGATCAACTCCCTGTTTTTCATTTCAAATCGGGTTATCTTTTTCCACTATGTTGAATTTCTAAATTCTGAGTTCAGATTTGGAGTCAAAGGACTCCAAAGAGGATTGTATACCAAGTTTTATGGAAATCGTTTGAAAAGAAGAATGTATGCTCCAAAGGGATAAATGATTAGGGATAAATCCTTTTTACCCTGATAAAAGTGACTGTCGACAATAACATTATCCATACAGTATGTTATGAAGTAAGTTAACTTTATATCAAGTTTTATTCAACATAATGTTGTAATATTTATTATACTAACAATAGAAAAGAAAATTTTGTATGAGCATTGAGGGGTCGTTTCACTCCCTATATATAAAGACGGAGCAAAATAAAAACATATTTGTGGAATATTTTTCGATGTTCTATGCATATACAAAGTTTTAAAAAAATTGGAGACAGACACTTCGAAAACATTCCGTAGAAAAGAAGAATTCTACCAAGGGGTACAATCGATTTGATCGATTCGAGTCTGTCACCACAGTGCACTATACGATTTATTTAATGTTATGCCGTACATAATGATTGTTGATTATTATATGTAACATAGTAGTAAATAATTTAGGGCAGGGGTGTGTCAATTATACAGGGTGTTTTTCACCTAACTTGATCAGCTGAAATATGTTGCTTGACTGTGATGTTACGAAAGGTGTTCAGAGAAAGAGTACTAAAGTATTATTATTAAGTAGTACTATATTATTAAGTATATATTATTAAGTAGTACTAAAGAGTACTAAAAAACTCGAGTACTAAATTAATTACTTTGCAGCTTCGAACAAGTAATTAAATTAGTGACACACATTTAGTGATTGTTGTTCGTTCAAGGTCAAATGAAGGTCAATATATTTGATGTCGCTGAATATGTCTTTTTATAAGCTGCAACATTGTAATAATGAATATATATCGTCCCATTTAAAACTGTACCAATAAAATAATTGAACACTAGAAGATCTAACTAAAAAATAATCTTTAGCAGAGGCAAGCGATATATTTTAGATGGTCAAGTGAGGTAAAACACCCTGCATACGTGCACAATTAATACAGTACTTCTTTGGTAATATGGACTACTCGAATCTGATGTACCCACCAGAGGTCAATGGTACCATTTCGTATTTTACTGTTCAAATACCTGTATAAAAGTATTGGTACGTACCAATTTTTAATTTCGATTTAAATGTCTCTACAAAATTATATTAAAAAAATTTGCAATTATCAAAGTAATAACCGTTTATATTACAGGTTACCCTGTCAGGTTGATTGAACACGAGATTTCGAACGCGTTTTTCTTGAAACGTTGTCTCTCAAATATGTTAACGCGATATATCAAGAACTACATTTCGAATAAGGTTTAAATGTTGAATACATATAAAAAACACATCTAGCTATGGCGTGAATAAGGACATTTTTGATATCTTAAAAGTTACTATTTCTTTCGAGCCACTAATGGCAAAAATTTAGTGGAGAAATCAAACATTTAAGTTTAAAGTCCAACCATTTTGTCAATATTCTTTTAATACTTTTTTCTAAAATTTACGCTATAATCACATTCATAATGAACAGATTAACATCGGTTTTCATTGGTTTGGACCATAAGGGCGGATGTAATCGCGTTAATATGTTTGGCCTATTCCGTTTAACGTGACGTATGTAGTATATTGTACGAAACTTGTAAACAAAATGAGGAGATCGATTGAAAATTTCAGAGAATCTTCTATATATATATAAAATTTTTAGAATTTTTTTTATTGCAATGTATAGCCAATCGAAAACTGATCAACATTTATTTAAAATATTTTTTTTTAAGATTATCGCAAATACTTAAAAAATCGTGAAAAGTTTTACATGGGATATTCTGTATACATATGTATGTGCAGCCACAGTTCTTGATAGAAACTTTTGATATTTGGTACATATATATATATTAACGTGCTACAAGCAATTTTCTTCGAGACTAATGAAGATATCGGCACTTCTACTTTCTCAACACTTCGTTAGACTTTTTTCGATACTCAACATATTGAACCGTGAATACATTTATGTATACTTATCAAACAAAAACAAATCAAAGTTAAATGTACTCCAATTGATCAAAAGAAAGGGAGCCTCTCCCATAAATCATCCATGCGTATTGTATCGGTTCATTGTTAGATGCTCCTGCGTCGAGACGAATCAGACGACGAAAACTGAACAGACTTGAAAAAGAAACGGGAACGAGGCAGTGAGGAAGAGGAGGTCGGGAGTGGCGGCAAAGTAAAACTGCGCGGCGGAAATCAAGGGGCAGAGTTCCTTTCGCAGAGAAGAGAGAAACCGGAGACAGCGCGTCTAACTGTGGAAATGTAGAATATAGAGAGATGTGAATCGAAGCGAGGACGTACCTGGGCCTCTCGCGTACGGATCGCGAGTCGCGGGAACTTGCAAATAATCTCGCGGCGACGGGCTTGTGTGGGGCGCGTGGGTCAGAGCCTTCTGCACCAGTCCCGTCAGGTTGGCCAGCTGTCTCTCCATGTGTTCTACCCTTATCCTAGAGCAACGAACGGGGAAAACCAGTCGTTAGTGGTGGTCATCGTGCGATTTCGCTATCACTCGTGCTAGAGCTAGTCGAAGCTGTCTTCGAGACGAAGCAGGATGTCCTAGAGGATGCACGATGCATTATGGTGAACCACAAATCTTTTTCAAGATTTTTCTTCTTTCTTTCTATGTTTCTTTTTAACGTATGCTTAACACTGACACTACCGAGACCAACACATGATACTACAAAATATATTTGAAATTAAAAGGTAGAAGAGCCAAAGAAATTTTTAATATAATTAGTTTTCTATTTCAATGATTGTCACCAAAAATTGTAGCAAATGCATAGTAGTTAATAAGTAGACTGTGGATTGTACATTGTACATGGACTGTACGTTGAGTGCGATCTATTAATTACTATAACAATTAAATATTTCGTTTTGCATAAGTGCGCATACCTTTTGTATGTATTTGTCATTAGCTTGTATCATAAATACATAAAATACTCAGTCTATTTATAATTAAGAAATTGTAAAAAGAAATTAAAAATACAACGGTTAAAATGGTAGTTTGGTAGTTGACATTAATTCTGTGCCTTTGTATTCAATCATTTATAACTCAGTCTAAATACTAATATTGAATCGTCATTTTGTTATCATATATTAACTTACCAACCCTCTAGGTTTCGATCTGGTCTCCATTACAATGAATCTATACATATATTGCACAATCGAAGCTTTAAACTGATGACCATTACAGCGTAGTGCGTATGTGCATGTACGAAGTTTGATAGCCATACATTTTTGTTTATTATTATTCTAACAGATTACAAGTGTACTTGATAACTGTACTAAAAGAATAACAATAAGTAAAATTTGAAAGCTACTAAAGTTCATAAAGATGCAATGAAATGGCCATCAGGTAGAGACTTAGGTTACGTCTACAGATAAATTGTAATAAAGAGTAGATTGAAAACTTCGAAGGTTCTACTTTAATGTACCAAAATTACGAATAAATATATCTGTTTAAACTAGAGTTATAAATTATTGAATACAGAGGCAGAAAATTAATTTCTACATCCAATATTTTTGTTTTATGTTATGTATCATTTTGCAGCTCTTTCATATCAGATATTCGAGGATTTGCAGTCCGGTTCCTCATGGTTGGTGACCATGGTTATTAACCAAGGCTTCCAAATGTCTTTTGCTATGCATTATATAGTGAGATCGTGTCACTGTTCATTAACTACCAATCACCGAGCTCACGGTACGGTTTTTTCTTTAAAAAAAATTATTTAAAAAAATTATTTTTCTTTATAAAAAATTATTCTCATTGTTCGATTGAACAATACAAAAGAGATATCTCTTTCCTGCCATGTATTAAGTACTATCGAACAATTGTCTATTTCTGATTTTATCAATTTAGGAGTATGATGGGAACATTGAAATTCGCATTCCTTTACGTCATTCTTGGAAAAGAGGTTTTAAAATTCACGTGACCATCGTTTCGTTAACAGAATTGAAATTTGCGACGAAAAGTGGGTTTATTTCGATAATACAGATGTATGTGTAAAATCAATGACTGCACCCTGGACAAATGACAGAATCAATAGCAAAACGAACTTGTTAAAAAAAGTATTACTGTGTCATTGCTTATTTAATATGCGATATGAAACACCATTTCGAGAGCTACAAAAAGGTATATTATTTATAATGAAACTTAAATACTTTTATTTAGTTTACACATTTGTTGAAAAAGAACATAGAAAGAAGGAAGAAAAATCGGAAAAAAACTTTGACTTCACCCTAATATATATACGCTCCGTAACAATGACAGTTAACATTTGGAATCGCGTGCAAGGTCGAATTCGCATAACTTACGATACTATACTCTAAGTCAGCAGTTCTTAACCTTCTGAAGCTCACGGCACGGTCGAGAGATTTTTCATTTTTATAAGCTCGCGGTACACTTTGAAGAAAAAATACGCAATTTACGACTATGAATCATCATTGAATTATTTTAAAAGCCATGAATTAAAAGTTAGCAGTTTACTTTTCGTATTAGTATTGTAAGCATTACTTTATGTATTAGTGTATTAGTTTATTTGTAACTACTACATAGCGTTGCATTAATAAAATTCATTATAATTAACATTAACGAGACACTCGAGTTTTGTAATATTTTGTACTCTACTTATTCAACACGTGTGTAGACGCGTGTGTGACGATAAACTATTTGTATAAATCCGTCAGCATTAACATTAAAACTACTAAATCGGTCATTTAAACCGATGAATTTGGAATTTCTTGCAATTAGAGCAACAAGACATTAATGTTAATTGTAACGAGTTTCATGAATGTAATATTAATGGTTATAATAAACTAAATCGATCGAGGAGCTTGAAAGTTGTTAGTATAACGATTCAAGTGCTAATTTCTTTTTCTTTAAACTGTACCGCGAGTCCAACGAAATTAAGAATCTTCTTCTAAACCGAACTCTGAGCTCGAAAAGTTTAAGAACCGCTGTTCTAAGCCTACGACGGCAGGACGTTGTACACAAAAGCGCTCGATATGCATTCTCTTTACGATCGCTAATCGGCATGCTGCATTCCACCGATCTGCTATCTAAAGTAAGTACTTATAAGCGACTAGCGCAGAATGTAGCAAAACGATAGGACTCCGACGTCATCGAAATTTGAAACGAGCCGCTACTCGATTCTAGCAGAGGCCATGCAACAATTTAATTGATCAAATATCTCGAAAAATATTACAAGTAGGAATCAAATTAAATATTAATACTATGGAAAAGATTTTCGATAGTGATCCTCTAGGTAGTGATTGGCATTATCGGAGCCATTGAGGCATATGGCAAAAGTGACCATTCTGACGTCAAAACTTAAACGAGTTTAAACGTAAATCGGTATGTCTCATATATATACCTTTATTCCAATGCCACGTATCTAACATTTATAATGTAATTTGGATTTCAAGTGTTTCTAATTATAAGTCTACTTATTATATTTGATCGAATAAGTTTTAAACGAAAAATGCAGAAAAAATAATTTGCAGATTTAAATTATAATAAACTGCAGCTATATATGTAGTCGTTGTTAGTTTCTTATAAGATGCCCGAAAAATGAAATTTCAATCCTGCATAACGGAATCAAAGCTTTTGACGTAAAAATATTTAGAATAACTATACAAAATGTGAAACTACACCGAAAAGATCTGCTTTCCTGCAAAATTTCACGTGTGTCAGATATTTAGTATCGGAATGAATGCTGCTCGAAATTCATGTATGATCAGTAAACTGCGGATCTTTATGCATTTATAGGAAATTTGAACATGCAAAAAACTACAAAATGCAAAAAATGTGCAAAAATATATTAGGTCGTGCCATAAATTGGTGCTGCAGACTGAATCAATATTTAATACAAAAATTACAGAAATTTTATAGTGACTGTACAATGACTGTGTCAGAAAGTTGGGAAAATATTGTAAAGTGTAAGAGATCACATTTTCTTAGAACACTTATGGATATGTTTCATATATTAATTTGAGTAGCAGAAGAATAAGTGGCATGTATTTATGGGACGACCTAATAAAAATGATTGAAAGTAAAGTTCATGTTGTAACATTTGCAGAATAAAATGAATTCCTATTTAGGTTCAATTTTTGTAGGCACGTTCGCAAAGATTTTATTTTGTATAAAGATCCGCAGTCTAATGATCAGTCATTCGTCTTCAATCTATCTTTGTCTATCTCTGTTTTCTTACTCTGTCCGTTTCCAGTTTTTGGAGAAATCATACATGGTTATTCCAATTACTCCCTAGAGGATCACTAATTTTCGGTAGGCCAATGTTTTTTCAGTAAACGGTCGATCATCAACGAAATTTTCTTGTAAGGGAGAATGGATGGAACGGGTGAATCTAAAGCCAGTGTCCATTCGTTTGCTTGCATCCTACGGTAGCGCAATTAAATCCGTTTACTCCAACGCAACTACTCCTTGCCCCGTTCCCTTGAGAATTCTGCGTTTCCGTTTCGAACGGAAACCTCTCTGCATGCTCCGTCGCGTATTATACATGCATCGAACGGACGACGCGCGTTCCGGGGAGAGTCGGACTCTTTTGATAGGTCGCGAACGAACGTATCCAAGTATTCGCGTCTCGTGGCGAGAAAACGAGCTTCCCCCGGGTCAATGGAATCGACGAGAACCACGATCGATGAACTCGAAACGCGAGATATTATCCGCACAGCCGCATGGAACCGTGTCGATGCATGGACGAATATAAATAACCCAGATCGAAGGGAACTACGGAGAACGTAAACTGACCCGAGGGATGCTTGCCATGCTTTTCACTTTCCGTCGACATATTACAAGAGCCGATCGTTTCTCTTTCGCGATCGAACGTTCGTTCCCGCCGATGAATTCTTCGCTGTAACGACAACGCCGAATTAAGACGCAGACCCTTGGAAGCACAGGCACTGGGAGGCATCCAGTAACATTTTCATTAAAAACTTATACAGTGGGTGTAGAATGTATTCGTACACCGATCAATTTCCCAAAAAACATTTGTGTGAAATTGTAGTCTCTTAACTTCCTTTTTTCTAATCAATGATATTTTACATATTCTCGGAAGTCTCTAAGATAGATATAGTCCAAACAACATTTACTAGTTGATATAATTTGTGAAATTAACAAAAAATTGCGAAAAGTGGGTAAAAGTATAGAAGGAATTAGTATTTGTACGATTCTTATGACGAACCATTTACAGCAGAGTTTGTAACGTAAACACATTAGCTTGTTGCTCCGTGCGAATTAGAAAACATCAAATTTCTAGGAAAGTACTTTTAAACAGTTGTGCGAATACTTATTGCTTCAATATTTCTATCGATTAATTGTTTTTTTCTTGCTAATTTCACAACTTACATAAATAGCTATTTTTTTTGTAATCTATTTATTCTAGAGATTTCCTAGAACATGGTGAATGTCATTGTTTATAAAAAATAAGTTAATAAATTACAATTTTACACAGTTTTTTTGGAAATTGATCGGTGTACGAATACTTTCTACACCCACTGTAAGTCCTCAATCATAGATTGAACGACAGCGGTTGAAAACCGACTTACTGGAATACAGAAAAGGCAAAACTAATCTGATAGCTCAGCGACCAATGTCATCAAACGTTAACACAATCCCGTAGCTCAGCGAATAGTGTACTCAAACACAAAGCCTATCCCCTAGCTGAGCGACTAACTTCCGTTTGATTACATTTAAAAGTGAAAAACGAAACCAGAGTGGTTTCCAACCATAAAAAAAGAAAAGAAAACATTTTGGTGGGTGTTGTATGGACAAATATTTGGCGCTTCGTCTAGGAATGCTGGACTATGGTGTATTGAGTCCTTGGTAAGACTAATCCAGAAAACTTTGCTTCAAAAACGCTTCGACTTTTTTTTCTATCTTCTCATCTGTGGGGGTATCGGTGGTACTTGAGAATTTTTCCGTATAACCTGAAATAAGCTAGACAATTAGTAGTTTGGTTTATCTTAAGATGTCTGGCCACCTTGAGCGCTCGCCAGATGGGTACTATTCTTAAAAAAAAAAATTAATTAAAAAATTAATCAAGTAATCGCAAAAATCCATTGCTATTCTTCAGATAATGTATCTAAAAGTAGTGTGTACAAATTTCAGAGCAATCGGACCGCACGTTTACTTTCTTTTGGGATTATCTCGAAACTACATTTTTCGAAATGGTACAACGTAAATCTCGTAAACTATCGGTCCGATTGCTCTGAAATTTGTACACACTACTTTTAGATACATTATCTGAAGAGTAGCAATGGATTTTTGCGATTACTTGATTAGTTCTTTTTTTACTGACGGTTTTTCTCGTGAAATTTCGGTGAAACATAAAAAAAAAATTTCTTCGGCTCACCATAATTTTCTTAATGGTAAAAAAAAAATCCAATTACTACTCTCTAGCGACAAACTCCAGAAACAAACTAATATTTTTTTTTTCTTTTTCGGATGCAGCCTAAAGAATATAATGATGGTACAGCCCACGCGCGTTTCGTGCCGAAGGCCTTCATCAAAATTTTCGAATCGCCGCCATTTTTATTTTGTTATCTCAAAAAATTTTTCATGTGTTCATTAAACCGTTTTTTAGTATGTGTCAAAACATAAAAATATTTTTTTCTATACTTTCGCATTTATGAATTTTTTAAGAATAGTACCCATCTGGCGAGCGCTCAGGATGGCCAGACGCCTTAAAGCGTGTCGATAATCTTGTTTTACATGTGAAGAAATAAAGTAAAATCTATAGGTGAGAGGCAACTATAGATCCCTAAGTATATCTAATCCAGTAATCTTGAATTACATTAGTTTAGCAGTTTTAGTCTAGATGTTGCGGTTGCTTCCTCTATAAGGGATCTGTGATCTAACTGCGAAAGGCAGTTCAACTACGTCACTATTCAATGTTAGAGTTTAAAGCTAATTGAAGACTTTGGTGGAAAATCGGTCAGCTCCACTTTTGGTCATCTCTAGATTAGGAAGTATTCTGCTAATTGAGAAGAATAACGCGCTTCTTTTTATATGTTCTGAAATATCTTCATTTCTGGGTGTAACCGGTTTTCGTACCACAGTCTTCGATTAGAAAGACAAATTACAAAGGCAATTAGAAACTATCGGATCCCTCGATGAAACGCCAACAATTTTATGATACAACACCCATTAAATTAGATGTTACGAAATACGTAACTTATGTTAATTAAACGTCACCTTATAAACTCTTAATTTGGTGTGTTAAAATATACGGTGATTATAATAATATCGTTTCTACTCAATTAAAAAATAATTAACTGGGCTAACAATAATTAAAATTCAGACATTTGCTTGGTGTAATTTTTTGGAAACATGTTTCTGGAAAACATTAGTAAACTGCAAGTTGTCAAGTTGGTAGAGGCCTCTGAGCTGTAGCCCCCAAAGCCCATGTTTTAATTCGGTCCTGCGTATCGGTTCCATCCTTCTCGGAACTCCCCGCGAACGGTAGTCGTGGAATTTTATTGACGACTCATTCGCAAGCGCAATTTGATCTACAGTCCGTTCAACTCACAGAAGGACTTCGTGCGAACAAAACCATATACTCTGAGAGAATTGCATTGAACCCTTGCATCTCTAGACAGAAGTAAAGAGGATTCAAAAGGAGCTCTCTGATTTTGTTTCTTAATCCCTTAAGTATTATGAATGAAAGATACAGTGTTATAAAGAAAATGATGCATGTGGACTATGGACGTATGTATCTGTCAATCTTTTTTATATTCTGCGTGTTTGAGATACAATTATCAGTGTTTTTCACAGTTAACTTTATATTTATAAAGTTGAAATATTTAGATTTACTAAATATTAAATTAAAACGAGTTTTACAGTTTAATATTAAAAAAGAAAGTCCTATAGACATTTTTACAAAATCCTTTATATTCGTTGGTTTAGATTCACTATTATTATTCACAATTTAGATTCACTAATTATTAATTTAAAACGAGTTCTACATTTTAATATTAATAAAAGAAAGTCCTAAAGACATTTTTACAGAATCCTTTATATTCGTTGGTTTAGATTCACTATTATTATTCACAATTTAGATTCACTAATTGTTAAATCAAAACGAGTTCTACATTTTAATATTAATAAAAGAAAGTCCTAAAGACACTTTTACAAAATCCTTTATATTCGTTGCTCCGACGCCATACTGAGATGAAGCATGAAAAGGCTTGACTAATGATTAAACCGATGTCAAACCATTCTTTACAAAAATTGTAAATGTTTAAGCTTCGAAGGGAACTAACAATATTTATCGCTGCTTTCAATAATTAATTTCAGTTAAACATTGAAAATGAATAATTCATTTAATACCGTCTCTTCCTATACATTTTTCCAACAACTCTTAATCAGCAGGATTTTCCAACCTCAATCCGTGCGTAATGCAATTTTAACACATCAGAACAGAGTAATATATTATGGAAAATAATGCTATAAGTATTAATTTGAACGACGATAGATCTCCATTAAATTTATCTTATTAATTATTTAAATTCCCTTTTTAATGAACTCCTTCCTCGTTTACTGGGATTTTATGTCACGTGAAATTAATGTTTTCGTCGGATAAAATGGTAATACCGTATTTTCACAAAATTCAATTTTATTCAATCAGTTGGGATAAACGATATTGTCAATATTCACAAAATTCGGTGCTTTTAAATTGTTTAAAGTGCTTCTCCAATTACTGTTTCTCGATGGAGGAATATTCAGATGATTGAATATCGGCAATTTCACGTGATACGTCCAAATGTTAAAAAAGAGGCCTTTTGTACTTTTATTTTTATTTCCTCTTATTTACCTTTTCACTGCAGAACCATAAAATGGTACATTGCTATGTACATATATGTAGATGCAAATAGTAACTTGTATAACTTGTATTTGAGATGGTAGTTCTTCCATTTCGAGCTTGTTGCAATTATATGGTTTTGTTTACACGAAGTCTTGTCACTTGAACATCGGGTGATATTAATTCATGTCATAGGATTAGAATATAATATGCTAAACGCATCCCTTTTCTTATAAACTTTGGAGCAGCGCAGAATCACTATGCAATAGAAATATTTCACAATGTATATCCTATCTAGTTGCGAGTCTCAATGAGCTTTATAAAATAATCATAATAATAATAATAATTTGCCATTAGCTATGCAATATTTCATGTTTAGGAATTAGTTTTCAATATAAGAATTAAACTATTACTTAGTCAATATGTTAATACATGTAATCCAAATAAAATGTATCTACGTTTCTTAAAGTTTGATCAGTTCTATTACGTGTTCTGCGTTCCCATAGTAATTCTGCGCATTTACCCTGCACAGCATCGGTAATACTACTTAACGTTCAGTCATTCAAAAAGAGGATACTTATGGCACACCATATTTTCGTCGAATGGCACGTATTAATATCTTCCATTGAACGCATTACAGTAATTCTTCTCTTAAAGATTGAAAGTCGCGACTTTTTTCTTTAATCCAATTTTCTTTTACCGAGGGTAGGTAAAGAATTTTTTGTTGCAATTGGCTGAACCAAATGAACTGCTCGATGTGGACAGCGAATATAGCGAGTAAGTGGTTGTAACCTCAAAGAACTACCAAACGTGTATCGGTGTGCTAATACTAATGCAACTTAAAATATTTTGTTTCTAATTATACATTTATGAAAGTAACATTAATCGATTGATGAAATTTTTCAGATGAAATTGAAACTACTTCGCTTAAAATTTATTCGATCGTTACATTCGCACTATTTTTAAAAAACTATTTTATTTCTGAACAACTTTCAACTACGTATAATTAAAAACATTAAAAAATCTTACCAATACATCGAAAATACTTTCACAGAGATACAATGAAAAATAAACAGGATTTCAGTTTGCATTAATGACAGTCACACCGTCATGCGCGGCATTGCTTTGAAGTTTAGTTAACCGGTTTTCAATTCCACATTTGCTAACCATTCGAGCTGAAGAAAAATAAAGAGTGACGGTAATAATAATACAGTGTCTTTAATCCCGGACTAAATACGCAGCCAGTTGGTACAAGCATTACTATTCATAATAATGTACGTTTTAATTTTTGGTTTAAGTCTCTTTCGGTACACAAGATTACAATTTGGAACAATCATACAATCTAGGTAGGTAATTTAGGTATAATTGTAACTCTATACTTAATTGTGTAGTATAATATATATTTCGACTTTTCAGCTATGATATGACTTGGTTATAATTTCTCTCTAAAATCCGTAATCTCCTTGTCGTATATTCTTGCACACCCTTATTCTATAAGTGCACCTAATAAGAGACTTAATAATAAAGACAACAATAAAACACACATCATACTATACGCTATCTATTAGTCTGGCTTTTCTTCCCTTGTTTTTTGTTCTTTTTCCGTCTTTCGTACCCAATCTGTTACCTTTTCGTAATATCGTAGTATCCCTACTCGAAGCTTGCACAGTTCGCACCTTCTGCCTTCCTCCCTTAGCTAGTACTTGCTTCCCCCTATCAAATTTCCACATCTCACCCTAGTCATACATTTTAACTCTTTGACTATGAGTCTAATTTCTGAACGATTGTTCTAGATCGAGGATGAGCTCGATAGAATAAACTTCGCGAGTGAACTGCTTCACGTTTCCATTCGTTATCCATTATTCGAACAAAATTTGCCCATTCTCGTTAATATTAGCTCGCGAGTCGACGAGTCCATCCCTGTTCTAGTTTATAATTTTGCACCCCTTAAAGAAAACGATCGCATACGGCGCAACCGATTTGAAATTAGTGTTGCAAACCGTTTGCGCTCTTTGTTTTACCTGCTCCACTATCTTTGTTTTACCTAGATCCACGTTCGCATGCAACTACATACATAGTTTCAGTGTGGTTTGAAACTGATCGGTTGCGTCCGTGTGCGATCGGCTTAAAACGTATATCACTTCAAATAATAATACTTGTACCAACTGCCTGAACATTAATCCAATAATAAATTTCAATTTTTAAGAGAGTAATTATTTGCATAGCTGTCCGGTTCGTTGGCGGATCACTCTATGGTCGCGGCTCTATCCAAGTGAATACAAGATTGCTCGGTACCGAGTAGCGTCGTAGGTCTGACCACCGGGTGGCAGAGGTGGTGGCGCCCCTGGAGGAAACGGGGATCGCGGTGGACCAGACGGCGGACGGCCTGGCGGTTTCACGCCGTATAAGCTGTACGATTCCTCCAACAGCTCCGTATCGCTGCACCACCCACAACAGAGATACACGAATCCGCGATATCAGCTATCCACGGATACACGCGGCAGCGAGTCGAGCGTAAAGACGCGACTACGTTATCCCATTGACGCTTCCATCGACAAATTTCTTCGACTTTCCGTTGCACAATACACGAATGACACGTTCGAGTAGGCAAATAGTAAAATTTCCTGCTGTTACGTTCGCAGCACTCGTTGATCTCGTTACTATTCCTGTTCTCCCTGGCACGACGCGTTGCGGCACAGAGTTGCTAATCAGCGGACGTAAGACTGTAACTTGAACATATTACGACACTACTGTTCTTTAAGGGAATGTCCTAGTTTGACCGGTTCAAAAAAATTATGTTTAGAATATTTAGATTATTTAAAAATATTCTGTAAAAGGATTTGTCGAAAATCGTAAAATTTACGGAATTACAGAGGCTTTTGTTAAACAGTATACGAAGCATATTTCGACTTGCATATCGTTAAATATGCTAATTATATCGGCGAACCTGATTTATTTTGTAAGAAATAATTTTTCATTAAAATTAGATAAGTTTTCACAAAATGTTCAAGTTCATAGTATAATACACCGTTGAATTCGTCTCGACATCAGCAACGACTCTATGACATACAAAACATATAGTGCCATTTAAAAAAGTCAAGGTGATCTTTATATTTTACGAAAAATATATTTCTTTTAATTTAAAAATATTCGAACATGTAGCTCACTAAGAACTGATAAACTTTTGTCTAAAACATTTATAAATTGCACTACCGGAAATACCTAAAAAATGGTGGCATAACTTAATGGGTAGTTATATATTATATCATTATCAAAAATAATTAAAATATTAACAGTAAGATCAATTTAGACTCGTAATAAATCAATACAGAAGGTACACTGAAGTTTAATCAGACGTTTTCATTTTATTTTTAACTGCGAAAAAATAATTGGCCGCGCAGAGCGGTTATAGCTCGAAATAGTCAATCGGCAAGGATGTTAACTTATTCGAGACTTCCACAGCTCGGTTCTTCATGGTTGATACTTGAAAAAGCCAGTTTTTAACCCCTCTGAAATCCACCTAAAATGGCATGTAGTACATAAAACTTAGAACATTTCTAGTTAGTTTAACATTTGTTGAAAGATATCATAGAAAGAAGGAAGAAAAGTCGGAAAAAACATTTACTTCACCCTAATATCACACTTCTTATTTCCCACCATATCTTGTCCATACATCTGCCATTCTTAATCGCTCAAAAATATTAACGAAACAGGAATCGTTAACCTTCCCGATACCTGGAATAAAGTTCTCCGCGGTAGTCGAAGGAATTCGGTCGACGGAGCGTCAACATCGTCTCGCGATTATGATTTAATCGAATTTCTGTGACCCCTTTTCGTCGACAGGGCATACTTCCCTCTCGTGGATAAAAGCCACGGGTCGTTGAATGGCTGTCGAAAGAGACTGTTCGCGAGGAAATTCGTCAAAGCGTGAAATCGTTACCGAAGAGACTCGCTCGCTGCGAATCGGTCGATTACCGTCGAATTAGGGTAGATTAACGAGGTAGGTACAAGGTAAACGCGCGCGAGAAAACGTTAAGAGAGAACGCGGTGATCGTGGAACACCGGTTACCTGGCTTCCTCGTCGATGACAGGCGTCACGGTTCCCGAATACTGCGAGTAGTAGGGGTCTTCGTAGCTGCTGCTGGCGCTGTAAGGTCCGGGAGGGTATCTTCCTGTTCCAGAGCCGACACCTCCGCCTCGTTCAGGACTACTCATGTAACCACTTTCTCCGTGCAATCGATCTGCGGGAATCGTAAACGTTACTACAATTTCTCATTCGGAAACGAATTTTTGCCTATGATTGAGACTGCGAGACTTTGAACAAAATTCCGTTACTGATTTCGGATTCGAATCAAACTTTGGACTCTCGAAGGCAATTGTATGCAATTAGGGTGGGTATTTTATCCCACGCCAGTCCTCGACGTTTCCCTAAAGGTTGGGCATGTCTTTCAAGGACTTATCCTACGCCTTCGAGGGATATGCCATTTGAATTCCTCACTCGAAACTTGGCCCATCGCGTTTTTTAACTTAATAGTTGTAGCTTAATAGTGAACAAACTTGTGCACCAACCACGACAACCAACAATACAGGCGCGCGCGACACAGCATACATTTGTCGCTGGTGCTAGAGCCAATAAGATAATACGTAACTTTCGAGCGTGCTTTACGGGATACCAAACAGTTCTACCAATTTTGCATTGACGGCGGGAGCGGACACGATAAAGTCAGGGTTGACGACGATGCTCTACTGTAATTACTGATACGCCACATGTGGGAGGATAATACGTGTACATCGCAAGATACTTTGTGTCTTCGAAGGTGTCGCTGCGTCCCGTTCGATCGAATATTTAGCTGGACAAAGACGCAACTTTTGTCACGACGGGACGGTTCGTTAGGCCCATTCGCAACTGACGACTTATTGGTAATCTTCGTTGTGGCATTATCGTTCATTTTGAGGAACTATTACTATTTCAAGCGTAGTTGGCAGATGAGAAGAATGTGTTTGAGGGGTTCGAACGATATCGTTCATCATTTATGGAATTCTCTATTATTACAATCCTCTGTTATTGGGACTCTTCATCATCGGAACATTTATTTGTACCTATTACGATAATAGATAAAAGCAAAAACCCTAAATGCTTCGAAGCATGTTAACACGAATGCTCTGTCTGTTACATCCAGAAATCAATCGACAATAATAAGTTTCGCGTATGATTTGGACAAATTTTCATCCCAGCAATAAAGGAATTGATTTAGTTAAACTAAAACTAGTATCGATCATTATTTACTTGATTTCAATGCCTCAAATATGAACTAAAAATTGGAATCATATAATTATTTCAAGTATGTTGTTTGTTGCAGAAAGCTGCACAAGAAATGGTAAAAATTGATGCTTTTTCTTTATACACTTCAAAAATTTCAAATTGTAATTTTGTTAAACATAGTTTTATTTATATTTCTAGAAAATACGTTAATAATGTAAAGAAAAAAAGTGATCTCTAGGATTCTCCTCGATAGAACAGTTGGGCAAAAACTTGCTGTAGAGAATAGCTGATATCGCAAAGATTTCTGTGTGGAATGAAGTGAAGAATAATACCAAATGTACTTTAAAACATACTTTAAAATATTCTCAAAGTTAAACGAAAATTAAACAAATTTTTCTTTGTAAAAATGACAATCAAGAAAAACACTTCATATTTGGCCTCCTAATGTGGTGGCCTCCTTAAGTTGTGTAAATAACTTTTAAATAAATTATTGTACACAAATTATCTTTATACAAAAGATGCATCATCTCAAGGGAGACATAATATCTATGAATTGTTTTATCACGTGTATTGTTTTTCACGGAGACATCAAGGTTACCGATGGTTTTTTAAGCGGGTATTATCGTCTAGAAACTTCAAGAATTCGATTTTTTTTTTTGCATTTTCTTATCATTTGGGGTTTTGAGAAAGTGCATCTAAAATATTAATTTGAAATTCGTAAAGCTCTCATAATTACAGAGGCTTAAAGGTTGTTCACCAGTATTAGTGCTAAATGTATAGCAAACTTTAAGCGCGTTTTTCTCGAAACGACATTTTTCAAGTCGGGCGCACGTTTTTCTCAAAAACTATTGGACCGACTGACTTCTGGTTTTATACACATTTCGAGGGCACCATCACCTATGGTCTGAACTAGAATTATACCTGTAGCTTGAATATTTTAGCCCTGCTCTCATATTTTAGTTGACAATTTTTCGGGAAAATTAAACCTTAATTTTCAAACAGCTGCGATTCCGATACAAAATTTAGTACTTACTTAATTCTAGTTCAGACGATAACTACATTCATATAGATTGAAAAAAAAATTTGTTTTTCTGTCTCAGATGACTAAAACCGCCACAGCCTGTGCACCTGATTGAACGACCGTCTCATGCCACAACCTGCATAACAGCGCATAACTTGTATAGATTTCAATCAAGTATTTCATACAAATTTGTGTTGTTAGTTGAAAAGTGTTTTATTATGCATAAAAAACCCTGGTACTGTAGGTTTGATAGTTTTCGCAAAATTAATTCCTAAAAATTACTGAAAAAACAAACTTCTAGACGATAATACCCCTTTAAATGGAACGTCAAACTTTTTATTTCATAGTTCGATAAAGAATCAAATTCCGAATAAAAAAGTATTGGGGTTTATCATACCCAGAGTTTATACTTTTGAAGACATAAATGAATAAATTTAAAGTTGTGGTATAATAAACGACACCTTCAAAGTACGTCATTCGTTACAAAGTCGACTTGAAAAATGTAACAACAAATGTATATTGGTAACTAGCTGTAGAAAATAAACTTTGGAAGAGTCGTTTATTATACTTCAACCTAAGCTATTTAAACTTTATTTATCCATACCTTCGTAAATATTAACTGTAGGTCTGATAAACCCCAATACTTTGTTATTCAGAATTCAATTCTTTATCGAATTGTGAAATGAAAATGTTGGTAGTCTATTTAAAAAATCGAAGGTGATCCTGATATCTCCATTAAAAACAATGTTGGTGTTGAAACAATTCATAGATCCTATGTCCGCCTCGAAACGATGCAACTTTTATATACTTTTTTACAAAAATTTGTTTAAAAGTTATTTAGGATGGTAGAGTTAGCCGTCTCACCCTGTATTGTGGCATGTTATGTTGCGCTACCTTTCATTACGGTATTTTATGTCTCCAGGTCCCTTGATTAATTCGGATAATCGAGGTTCTACCGTATTAATAACATCATTTGATCCGAGCGTAGCCCTCTTTCCATTTGCCAGCGGTAATCTCGAGAAGTCATTTCGCAGAAGGAGTTGCCACCACGTTACTGTCGTCGTCGTTGCGAATGGGATAACAGGTATCTCCCCGTTTGCGTCTCTGTCGGCCGAATGAAATCGCCATTGCCAATTAATTTCAGGCTCTTGGGATTAATATCGGTGCCCCGTCAGCAATCCTCGACCTCCTTTCTTTGGCTCAGCCTTCGAACGAGTTACCAGTATTCGCAGAATTTTTCTCTATGTACTCTCCGCCCTGAGCGGTCACGAGATAGAGAGAAACGGACGGATATCATCCGTTCGAAGTCTCATCGGGTTCTAGCGAGCGTCGTTGAACGTCGAACCGTTCGAAAACTTTGAAAGGTCTCCGAGGCTTGGACAGATGTGAGAGGGTTGGGCTGGGAACACGCTATCGACTCTTCATTCCACGGCGTTTTGGCAGAAATGGTAAAAAGCATTGTTTTCTAGTCGACAAGGGTTTACAGAGTGATAATACCCAAACTATCGTCGATATAAGAAAACCTTTCGGTTAAAAGTTAGAGAAGATTCGAAGGGAAACTCGACCGAAGCTACTATTTTTTGTTTTGGTACAGATGCCTGGGCTGTGTCACCTTAATCGCTATTTTTTTAATAGCTTAAATGCCTGGTTGAACTTTAACACATTTGCGACCGACAGATATTTTACGTTCCTAATGCCGAGTACTGACGAAAGTAATAAAATTCTGAAGCTGGGCATCGAAAATTTGTATCGTCAGGGCGAAGATAAAAATTAAAAAATATGTTTTGAAATATGAATGTTGTAAATATGTAGTGTATAAAATAAAAATATTTTCATAATTTTGTCACAACCAGGAACAGAATTTGAAGTGACGTGACTTCACGTCAGTGATCGCGAATGTATTAACCGCTTGCGCTGGCAAAAAATTCACTGACGCGTGTACCAGAACGGTCCAGTGTAACTCGCTGGGAGATTTTCTAACTAATTTATTTTCGACTAATTTATTTGGAATAGTTTGTTAAGGGAATATAGAGCATCGATTGATTTTAAAATTATACAAATATAATGCATGTCGTTTTTGTTTCTGTGACAATCGCACGACGACGTACATATCACGTCGCTGGCGATTCTGCGATAAAAGCATCACGACGTGCGTGACACGTCTTTCCAGCGCAAGTGGTTAATAACAAAACACTGACAAAAGAATGGGAGAAACTTTTGGTACCTGAAGTAGTAGCAAAACAAAAATTGGAAACTAGAATTAAGTGGAAATGATTTAGACGAACTTACTGTGCAGTGTTACACAGAATACCCGGATGCATTGTGATAAGCCTAGTGGAATAGAATAGTATAAATGTGAAAGTATAATAATCGAGCACACTAGACGAAGCTATTATGCCAAATGTTTTAAATAATGGCCAAGATGGAAACAGTGACGAAGATGTCAACCTTGTTACAAGGCATTTACAGTTTTCGATGAAAGGCTTAAATGATTTCAGCCTCAAAAGGAAAAAATTTGGCAAATGTAGGATGTATTCTTTTAATTTTGTTATAAAAGAGAATTGAAGACTTCAGATAAGAAACTGCCATGTTTCATCGGCATTCCAACTAATTTCTTCGCGGGTCAAATGTCCCACTTACATAATGATATTCCAGGGTGTCATTTGAACTCTGAAGAAACTAGCTGCAATGCTGATGAAACATTGCAATATCTAACTGAAAGGACCGTGAAAGTCTCAAATATCTTATCGAACACTATTGTTCCCTTTTTATTTCGTACTCCATACCTGAAGTTATCTACATACAAATTGTACTCATTTTATTAATTTTATTTTAAGTATTAATACGTTCCGTGCCAAGTTGTTTTTGCCCGACTTGTCGTGCAAGTTATTTGATGTTTCCACTCAAAATTTATATATTATCGCTAGACTGCGGATCTTTATGCAAAATAAAATCATCGTGAACGTGCCCACAAAAATTGAATCTAAATAGGAATTTATTTCATTCTGCAAATATTATAATATGAACTTTACTTTCAATCTTTTTTATATTCTTGCATATTGCTTGCATTTTGTAGTTTCTTGCACATTCAAATTTCCTATAAATGCATAAAGATCCGCAGTCTAATTATCACACAATACATCATTACATCATCAATAAGTAATTTGCTTGTTTTTGTTTGTTCTCTACTGCATTTTTAATGCCTCATTCTTTTAGTGGAAATATATTTTACAGAATTAAATTTGTCATAAAATATGTTTTCAGCCTTTTCGGTCGAGATGTGACTCTCGATCGGCATGGGCGTTTCGCACGGTAGGTCGAGTGGCGAGTGAGAGGCGACAGTTGGTCTTTATGTTAGATTTCGTTACCTCCAATCGATACATTTGCAATTTCGAAAAATTTTAGCAAACCAGTTGAAAGAAGATTTTCGCCAGCCGTGTGATCGAGTTTTAAGATCGAACTCGAATTCTTACGAAATTCGGCTAAATTGAAAGCTCGATGTGATTCTTACTGGAACAAAGAAACATTACAAAGTTTGTTCTAGTCGAAACAAACCAGGTGGAAGGCACGAAACAATTTATTACTGTGATACATGTCCAGATAAGATAAGAATGCATCTTGGCCAATGTTTCATAAATTATTATAACAAAGTAAAATACAGAATTTAATTTAGCAAAGTTAAATTCTTAAATGTGTAAACATAGATAAACTATCAAAATATAACGTTTTTGTAAGATAAATTGTATATAAGATAATTTTGTTGCACCTGTAAGACATTCGACATATTTGTAAAAATCGCCTCAACCTGCTACCTCGCGCAGCCGAAAAAGTCGTTGACTGCAAAGGGTTAAATAGACATGGCTGCGTGTACCATTTACTTTGCACGTAGTTTGAAGGTCACGTTGAACGCTCATAAATAGCACATGTTCGTAATCATAATTACGATTACGATCCTATTTTCAGGTGTTTTCAGACATAGAAATTTTGTACCTCAAAACCAACTTCAGATTCGTGTTCCTCATTCAAAAAAATCTTAGAAAACAATGCTTTCGTCACAATGAAAAATTTTTAAAAGTCACCCTATTGACGTGAATTATTTCAATTGAAAATTTTTCATTTTTGATTTTGACGAAAGCATGGTTTTCTATATTTGGGGGGGGGGGGGGGTGAGGAACACGAATCTGAAGTCGGTTTTTAGGTACAAAATGTCTATGTCTGAAAACACCTGAAAATACGATCGTAATAGGAGAAAAATTTGCGATTACGATCGTAGTCATGGAACAATTTGTGATTAAGGTTGTAATCGTAATCGTAATCACAACTCTGAAACATTTGATTACAATCGTAATCGTAATTATGATTTAAACGATTTCAGGCTCAAAAGGAAAAAATTTGCTAAATGTAGGATATATTCCTTTAATTTTGTTATAAAAGAGAATCGAACAATGTTGATTGATATTAACAGAGACTTCTAGATGTAAGCCGTGTCCTTCAGATAAGGTTCTGTCCAACACTGATTGACTGCCATACTTATAAGTGAAACACGTGGTACGGAACGTGTTAACTAAAATTGAGTCTCAAACCACTCGTTGTTTCATTACATGGAAAATTCTGTTATCTAAACACATTTACCCCGGGTTAGGTCACGTAACGAAGGTTCGACCGTACTCGAAATGTAACCATAGTATGTTCCCAGCCCTGGAGCCGCGATTAAAGTCGAAGAATCGGGGAGACAGAGCCACGTGGTAGGACCGAGCGAGCTTTCCGAAGGGATGTGTAAGGATGCTACTGACCTGCTATACTATAGAGGGAGACCGAGCTGTCTCTAGAGAAGCGAGCCGAGCCCCCGAGGCTTCCAAGGGGACTCTTACTGCACTGGTAGCTGCGAAGCGGCTTGGCCGGCGGCACCCCGCCACCACCTATCCAACCATCCGGAAAAACCAAACAAAAACCAATGTACCCAGCTGTTCCAGCGCACGTCGCGTTTCTCCCCGAATTAGTTGCTTGCTAATTCGCTTGGTAAAAGTGCACCAACAGAAGTGAGCGGCTTTCGAGGTACGCGACAGGACGTATTTCTACAGACGTGGCCAGATTAACACGTTCATTGTATAGGGATCTTCTTTCGATGGAATTGTTCTGAACTTCTGCTGTAAGAATTACCTAATAGCCTTAAGACTCCTCGACGTATTGTCTATGTTCTTTGTACGAGATTGTCAATGTTTCTTGGTCGTAGGGGCTCTGACAAGGTACGTTTACAAAGTCTAAAATTCAGGAAATTTTGAAACATATAGGCCGCATGGGGTGTCACACAAAATATAAACCTATTTTTCATGACATGTGGCAGATTACAAGAGTAAGATCATCCTCTTTTGTTGAAAAGAAAATTAAGGTACCCTGTACTAGGAGAATCTGGCTAAAATTTTGTGCAATAGTGTTTTTAATTTTATCGACGATTGTATTCATCTTATCGCATCGGTAGTAAAAAGAAAATTGTAAAGGTGAATCAATATATGCGTGGATTCTTCCAGTATAGGGCACCGTGACTTTAATCGAAGGGGTTAATTTGGCTGCGTTAGTAGTCCTTCTTGGAGCATACCTGCGACAAATGGGCAGTTTATGTCGGTCAACGTTTCATAGCGAACGAAATTTCTCTGTCAACGACTTCGCGGCTATATGCACTCTTACGTCGCGTCATAGCAAAGACGTGAATCACGGATTGTCGCCGATCATCGAACTCGACTCTCCGTGATCGCCGATCGAACGGATGGCGCGCAAAGAGGAAAGTCAAGCGCCCCGATGATGCATAGGAAGGACAAATGCTTGCATTCGACTGGGTGTTAAAAGCTTGGATCGATTAATTGTGTAAAGCGTTCAAACGAGTACGGCTGCGTCGCCCTGCCCAACTCGTTGTCCGCGTTGGCATTTGCCAGCGTTAGGACAGAGACAGTGGCTCGCGCTCTACATGGTCGGTAGCTTTGTTTTTTCATTGTTATTCGTGCAAATCGAAAATTTTCTCTTGTATTTCGTATTTTGTATATTTCCTTTTTCCTAAATTTAACCCTTTGCACTCGAGGCCTTTTTTCTGCTATCTATCAGCAACTCGAGATGCTTTCTCAGCATTCTATTGTCACGAATCCTAAGCTTAGATTAACTTCGAAATTGAGATCCTTAATTTGAGATTTGAGTATCAGGTCACCTTTGCTTTGGACACTTCGAGTTCCAAAGAAATTAAACCTAAAGAAAACCCAGTGGTGACTGGGAGTCACCTCTCGAGTACAAAGGGTTAAATGTATATAAATATCGAAGATTACAACTTGAGATTTATGACATGTACATTACGAATCCTTGAACGTAAAGAGAGATCCCAATATATGATGTGTTAAAGCAATGCCTTTGGAAAGCTAATGTAATGAAACTCCGAAAAAAAGAGCATCAGCTGTACATTTTTAAATCCAATTTCACGAATATTGGATGAATATTAATTAACATTAATTAATTAATTCAGTAATGAACATTAAATCCACGCTATATTAATAATGAAATATTACCAGGCCTTGTCCTCTCTTATATTTCTTTAAATTTGTACGTGCACATAGATGTATTATAGGTTCGGATGACGCTGTTCGCGATCTTTGCATCGTTACTCGTTCGATCGAAGGAAAATAACGATCGTTACGGCAAGCTTGGGTTAATCGAGGAGAAGCGTTTGTGTAGCAAGTGCATCGATTATGGTCAGGACGATCGGGATTGCGACACTGTTTCAGTAATAGATAGCGTGCGAGATAGCGAGTAAAGGGGCATCGTGATACTGGATTTTACTACGGTTCTGCGATCACCTCAACAATAACGTATACAGACGATACTCGCAACAGTATTTCCCTAATGGATCTATCGATATTTAAACAAATTTCTGCACGACGATACAGTTTTTAATGCTGGAGGTACTGGCGCATACGTTTGGACACAGACGTTTAACAATTTGGAAGATATTCTGGGCTAAAGTTTCCGAAGGTGAATCTGCCTTATTATGCAGAGTGTTAATTAATATACGAGTGCATTTTTGAGGATCAAGTCTCCACATAATTACAAATCGAAAAATCCTGTATCATTCTGTGATCTGAGGCTTCGTTATCGAGATATAAACATTTGAAATTTATAGGTACTCACACAGGAGGAATATACATCGGTTGCATACTCGCAACTTAAAAATAACTTGGGAGCCTATAATAAAGTTTAGGCAAGGAAGTACGAGGTCATTGACCTCGTAAACTTCAATTGCGTATATCTCGATAACGAAGCCTCAGATTGTAAAATGGTAAATGACTTTTCGATTTGTAATAATGCAAAGACTTGATCTTAAAAAAGTGCCCATATATTAATTAATACCCTGAATAGGGAATCTTTAAAACAGTGATAGTATAGTGTCATCAACGAAGTGTACCCTTAGAGGCTGCTTATTTTTTAAAATCATGCTTTAAACTCTGCTCCATTTATACAAAGATGAAGTTTTACATACATTTAATAGTGGCGAAGACGTCTCCTCTTGAGGAGAATATCAAACTTTCAACGTGTAGACCAAACCGAACTCTTGACGAATAAATATTGTACATACATTAAACTTTCATTAAAAAGAAAAGTAATTTGAAAAAGTCATGAGATAGAATTCGAATTACAAATTTTCGCATATAATACAGCAGAAAAATACCTTTTGAAACTTCAACCGTAAATATCTCATCAACTATAACTGTCTGCAACCAAAACTAAACAGGGTGAACCAAGTAAGTGTAACAAGTTATTGTTACACTTTACCATTACCAGAAGTTAGGAAAATGTTAAAGGAAAATGATGAATAGATCAAAAAGTGTAAGAATGTCTGTGCATTCGATAATTGTATTACTTATACGTGTGTATATATATGCAGTTCCATTGAAAAGAATATATATACATGTGTGTGTGTATATATTACGTATATATTACATATTGATATTATATCAACAATTGAATCCTTTCGTCTTTCTGCAAACTAATAATCTGTGTACCCCTTTAGTCTATCACCTTTTTACGTAGAATGGTGAAAGGATTCAATCTTTGCAATTATCGAATGCACATGCATCATTACTCTTATAAAAAAAATGTGGCCTTACAAATATAGTACTCATTAAACTCTTCATCTTTTTCTTTTGACATTTTTCTCTAACAGCACTAGTAATGGAGTTATGCATCACACTTAATTACCCTGTGTATCACCTGTAGGCAACACTATATCGTTATTTTCAATACTTCAAGCTCTATCACTGTGCAAAGGCTTATTTGAATATCAAATTCCATCGAGAAAGTGCCCTCGTCATCTCAGGGTTTATGAATGAGTCGTAGCGACTCTGGTCGACGGATGCGTTTCGGCGTTCGAATCTACGGGAGACAGCATGGACGAGCATGGGCAAGCAGGGGTATGAGTTACGTACAAGGCATGGTAAGCAACGAATTATTCGTTACACTCCAAATGGACGGAGTATCACGGGTCGTTGGAGTCATCCAACCGATTTTCGAACCCGTCCCGTCTCGCGTAAACTACGCTCGCGCGCATTTCGTATCAGCAATCGTTCAACTTTTGCGAAGTCTCGTGTACCTGGAGTGGTGAGAGGTTTGGGTTGCGTCGGCGTCGCGGTTGGTCCACCGACCACGGACGACGCTGCTGGGCTGTACGCCCTCATTAGCTGGCCCCCTCGTGGCAGGGTGCTGCTGCCCCCGACATAGTAGCCACTGCTTCCGGAAGTAGAATTTTTCGCCGTCTGAAACAGGAAGGATACCAGAGGTTAGGCTAAACAATATCTTTTAAAGGGAAAATCCGCATTAGGAATACAAATATTAACACATTCGCGACCGCTGACGTGAATTCACGTCACTTCAAATTCTATTCTTGATTATGAAAAAATTATGAAACATTGTAAACCCTCTTTTTGTCATTTTCATCTTCGTCCTAAAAAAATAACAAATATTAACACATTTGCGACCGCTGACGTGAATTTATATCACTTGAAATTCTATTCTTGGTTATGAAAAAATTATGAAACATCGTAAACCCTTTTTTTGTCATTTTTATCTTCGCCCTAACAATACAAATTTGCGATATCCATCTTCAGAATTTTATTATTTTCGTCAATACTCGGTATTATTAGAAAAAGCATCTACCGCTGTCTACGTACTGTAATATTACAGCAAAGTCATATTCTCGATCATTGCTTGAATAAACATTGTTAATAATTAATGTAACTATTGTCAGAAATTAATTTTATGCATTGCAAATATTCAATTAATTCGGGAGATGTACATATTTAATGCATTTTAAAGTTTCAGATTATTATACCAATGTTTTTCGAGAAAGTAATATTTCCGAACATGAAATGTTGAGAATAAAATATAAATAAGTAATCGTGAGGTATTTTTCTATATTTTAATATCTACTGATTGGAACAATTAAAACTTAATATCTCCGACATAAATAAACATTTGTGACACATTGTATAAAGTTTTCCATAAGAAGATGTCTACAGATAGTGCAGAGTGTTTATTGTTTATTTTAACTGAAATTTCACATATATTAATTTGACAGATAATTATTACAATGTTGTCGCTTTCACAAAAACAACGTATTGAAACCGATAAAGCTTATTATGCAACCAATTCTCAGTTTTCATGTAAAACCAATTTCAGCGTGAAGCTCATTTTAGATTAGATGAATGTGACAATAAACAAACTTGTCGCATTCGAGGAGAAGAAAGTTCTCAAATTATGGTTGGCTGGTTCGCTGTTATGGCGAATGTACGCCGCTATAATGTGATTATTACCGATCTTTATGCCTTCAACTTATTGAAATTTACGTTTCTGATGTGTATTTTCAATAAGATGAAGCAACAGACCGTCAACACGAGCACGATAATGTCGTTACGTATAGAGTCACAGACTAATAAATTGTTTTTTCTCCAGGAAACAAAGTATGTAACGATTTCTGTCGCTTTTTTAATACTAGGTTTACGAAGTACGGTTATTTTTACCAATTTCACAAGGTTTTACAGAATTGTTTACACTTTTCACAAAACACCTATGCTGTATTTTAATCATAAAAAGGGACAAGCATATATCCAAATTCATTTTAGTTCAAGCCTTCTAATTAATTTTAGTGAATCGACTTCACTTATCAAAGTATTGCTTCAGTAATAGAGATCAGATAAGAAACCTCCGTAAGCCTAGTGTTAAACTCCTTAACGAGATAGTACGAGAACGGATAATATCGAAAAATGGCCATTTTGATAACTAATGGAAAACAAAATTTCTCCGCAATATACGTTTTTATGTTATAAGGAGCCAGTAGACAATACGTACTTAATTCGCACGTAACGGGAAAGTTATACTAAACACGCGTAAACAGTGAAATTATATAATGAGCACGACACACTTAATTGATGTGTATCATCCTTGTATTCGTCGGATGAAAGTCTGTTTCCGCGTTAATTATTTAGAAAATTACGCGGAAATTTGTGAAAGATCGTGTGTCTAATAAAATCGAGCAGTTTTGCTAATTTCTCACGAAACTTTCCACGTTCTACACGCAATTGCATCATTTTTTCTAACACATTCACTGGATCACTGTAAACACTATACAGTAATGTCTCCATGTCTGCATAAATTTGTCTACGATAAATGCACAGAAACCAGCCCCACCACTGGGGGTATATCTCTTGAGGGGTCCAGGAGATCGATCGCCGAGCAGTGTAAACATGATCTGGGATCGGATTACTCGATGAGACAATTTAATGCAATGGTGAAATTTTTTTATTATTAACTTTTTTGTTATAAAACGTTTACCATCATATTCTTGGCATTTTTTAATTAAAATGAGACCAAACGCGACATAATTCTCAATATATTTACTTGTAACAACTTACTATGCATCATATATCGTAGAACAGTAACTAAAAAAAGATGCATGGCAAATATCATCCAAATTATATCGTGTTCGATCTCATTTTAATTAGAAAAATGCCAAGGATATGATGGTAAAAGTTTTACAAGAAAAAAGTTAATAATAAACAAGTTTTATCGTTGCATTAAATTGTCTCACCGACATACCCTGGTGTTTTCGCTCCGTCGTCTTCTTTATTCGTTGTCCTTTTCCACGTTCGAAGCTCGTCGACAAACATCAGAAAACATACGAACTCTACGATAACTGCACAAGGTCAGTCCCGAGCTTGTCCAGTTATGGTAAATTTTACTCAATTACAACGGAACGTGCAGTATGTCGAAGATAAAAATGTTTGCTCTAATTATTTAAAATAATACGTATTTACAGTTATTCTATAATAACTATGTTGCGCTACAGGTAAGCCTTATCTATAATTGAAGCAATTAAATAGAAATGCGTTTGCATGAATCCAAATGAGCGAGAAAGCAAGGAGCAAGGCGGAGACTGCATGGCAATGAACACGATATAGATCGGAGCCTCGTGTTTCCATTTTATCTTCACGTCTCGTCGAATTTTTATAGACAACCAGTCCCTGGTAAACCGAGTCTACAGATTTAACGGAGATTTTACGATTCATAAACCAGATGGTCTCGTTTGTATGCAAGGCTCGTCCGCAAGAATACGAAATAACATAAAGTAATTGCGCATCTCTCGTAATATCTGCTTTCGCAAACTTTGTTTTTTTTTCTTAGTTTCTGACCTATGGGGGAAGAAAGTATTGCGTTAAGATGCTATGGTCATATTTGGACCTAAAGAGACGTATTTTTTTCAAATGTGTGTACAATATATGTGTGTTCTTACATGTGTATATATTTGTTACTATAATTGATTTTCAGTACAAATTATAACCATTTCGTATATTTTTATAAAAATGGGTATATAGATTAACTTCCATAAATTTTCTTGTTCCCCTTTATCTACTTCATTCGTGCTTTTTTCATTCACATATGAAATTATATCTTTATATAGAATGAAATTAATTATTCATTTTTTGCATTCTACATAACTGCTTAATAAAAACCTGCAATTTTTTTTTTTATAACGGAAGCAACAGAATGTTATCATCAATTATAAATTCAATGCGACGTTTCGGTCATGCAATTAGTGGCTCTATTCAACTTTCATAAATTGCATTCTGCGCAACAATTAAAAATGTTTAATTTAAAGTGAATATTTAGGAAGGAAGAAAAAAAAACTAAACACTTATAAGGCATATGAAACCTGATCTACAGTACTGTGCGAAAGTCTTGTGAAATTACACATAAATAAATCTATGTTAACGAAATAAAGATGATGTATATTTATTATTGTGTTTTTATATGTACTAATATACTATACATACATATAATAGTATTGTAACAAATTATTTAAAAGATTTAGAGGAGTCTCGATTTAAATATTACTGAACATGTCTGCGATTATTTAGACAGAGCAAGAAAAAACGGGAGCCAAAAAATATACATGAACTGTATAAGGTAAATTAAGATAACAATCAAGAATGGTCGACGCTGTCACAAAGGTAAAAGAAGTAGTAAATATTAAATTCTCCTTTAAATTTATACTATTTTCATCTAATTCCGAACAGTACACTGTACAATAATATCAATAAAATAAAGTATAGAAGCTGAATCATTCGTCGTAGAGCTCTAGCGGTGAAAATGTAAAAGACGTAATGTACTATAAGTGACCTAAGATTTTTGCACAGTACTGTATATGAAAGTACTGTTCGTTTAGGTAATTATTTTCTCTTAATTAAATAATTATGCAACTAATGTGTCGGAAAGTATTATGTCACATTGGTCCCTGTTAATTGTTTTATCGCCCCGCTCGGTTAGATTACAAGGCTCTAGGCGTTTCGAAAGTGGATTCTCGTTGTTAATGACAGTCGTTTTTCCTATTTCGCGCCGATGGAATCGTTCTTTTCGGCACCTTGCATAGCGCTAGTGTTTTGAAGCGCTACGTATTATGTAAAACCCGTGTCCCGCGACCGAATGATGCAATATTACAGTCATACCAATTACACAATTTACATTGATCAATTTTATTCCTACCGAGGATGCGTCGTCAAGATAAGAAAACGGTTGAATTCTAATTACATACTCCAACGCATGCCGACGAAAATTAAGAAACAAAGCGTTTTTATAATGCGAGAATCGTGGTGGAAATTGTCCCATATAAATCACAAACATGTGACATTAATGACGTGTAGTACAAAGCGTGCAAAACGTTTCTGACAACACATCTAAATCGTGTAATAAGGAGCTACCGAACATAGGAATATATTTTTTATCTAGATTAATCAAAGTATGCAATAAAGATAACCATATATATTATAAACACATGACGTGTCACATGACTTATCTAGATTGTATAATAACCTTAAGCAACAGGAATATAAACAGAAATCTATTTCTTACCCTAAAATAAAAGAGTAACTATTTAAAATTTCATGTGTCAACAGCCTAATGGCTGTGATATAAACGGTTATAACTACATATACTGCAGATCTTTATGCATTTATAGAAAATTTGAATGTGCAAGGAACTACAAAATGCAAACAATATGTAAGAATATAAAAAATATTGAAAGTAAAGTTCATGTTATAATATTTGCAGAATAAAATAAATTCCCATTTAGGTTCAATTTTTGTAGGGACGTTCGCGAAGATTTTATTTTTCATAAAGATTCGCAGTCTAGTTATAACTTTGGCAATTTTTACAACGTATCGTTTAATAAGGAGTTACGGAAAAAAAAGAAAAGATATTTCATCTGGATATGTCGAAGTATGTAACAAGAATAACCACATATATTGTACACATACCATGATACAAAATGAACGAAACGTTTCAGACAACTTATCTAAATGCCATAATAAGAAATGACTAAACAAAGGAAAATACTCTTTTTTAAATTAGCTTACTGGTGTTAAGTCTTTGCTGGTCAATTTACGAAATTAATTACCATGCTCCATATCTTCATCGATTTAGAGATTTACGAAGCTTAGTTGCTTCCGCGCCGCTAGTACATAACGAGGCGGAACACTATTGTGTTAAGAGATAATAACAGTCCACAATAACGTTCAAGAAGGTGGAAATTAAGTGCTTATCTCTCAATTAAAGTAATTCAAGTAGCAGAGAATTTGATCATAGCGTGTTTCGACAATTTCTTTGTTTTAAACATGTATAATCCATCTACTAAATGTTGTCTTTTCTTTTTCTTTTTCATCACCATTACTGAAAGTCTTTGAAATAATCGTCGCCTACAAACGGCACGAACGATAGTAATTCTACCATGTCTACATATCTTTCCAGGCTTTTCCTCATACTTTATTAATTATGTATTTTCCCTGTTTATAAATTACTCACTTTTAAACAGCATGCACTTTGACTAATGCAGATATGGCAGGTATTCATTACATTATTTTCTTTTTCCGTCTCGGTTCTATGAACACATGTATAATACATGGATAAAAAATTCATACTTTTTTTTGGCTTGCGTACGAAACGCGGAAAGAAACAAAAACTATAAAATGGCATATGAGTTCATGAAAAGAAATTCCTTATACTTAGAAATACACAATTTATGTTTATACGTAGATATGTGTAGATAAAATTTCTTGATATAAGGTTTTGCTTGTTTACGTAGGCTTTCTAGGATTTTACTTCAAATTGTATGAAAGTGTATTACATTATATCAAAGAGTATATAAATATTTCTTATCAATAAAGATCCTTTGGCTTTGCCTAAGATTGGAAACGTTAATTTTAAATTTTTAAAATCCCATTTGGGTTTATTTTTATGAGTGGAATCATCAATTCAACATGTTCTTTTCTTAATTCTTGACCGAAAAATATTGTCTCGATGAAGTTATCCAACATTCTACCGTTGGAATTTTCCGAAAACAGTGCTAGAAACTCGATTTATAATGCGTACAAAAAAATCTTTTAAGAGTACAATTTTTGGCCAATATTCATAAAAATATTATTTTAATTTAGATGAAATGGACTTATTGTTAGTAAAGCATAATCTTTTACTTCCAGACCACATTTATAAAGGTCTTGTCACATTAACAGTAAAATGATCTTACTTATATGTTGCTTTCAAGAAACGTCGAGCGCTATTTAGCAAGTTCGAAAATTGACAAACATGCGTTATTACGTTGGTTTCCTCAGCAATACTTGACTGTTTATTCCGACTCCTAATGGTGTAAACGATTAGATCTAATGTCATTTAAGAGAACGCCACTAACATAAATCCCCAATTGATTGTTAAGTGTTATTTTACAGGAGTTCAAAAATAATGGGACGCGTGAGATCTTCCGTAAAGGGTTAATTTAATTAATTAAAATACACACCGTCTAAAAATGTGTTCCCACTACTCATAGTCCATGAGTAGCGTCTTCTATACTACTCGACTCTGAGTGCCCATCCCTTCCCACTTATAGACATCATGCACCCTTGTGCGATAATTAAGGCTGCGATAATCAAGATTCCAGTTCGCAAACCATTCATGGCTCGAATGAATAAATTATTAAGAACCGAGTCCCCCGAGTCGGTCGTCTGACATAAAATGTCTTAAGTGGACATCGATTCCAGACTCGCAGTGCGTGACGCGTAAATCATAATTGCGGGTGTTCCGTTGAATCGAAGTATCCGGAAACTTGGCGTGCAGGAACGTGGAAACGGAGGGAATTTCAGGTTCGAGTTAAACGACCGCACGGTTCGTCAAGTGGTATCCTAGACAAGGTCCTCCTCCTCCTCCTCCTCCTCCTCCTCCTCCTCCTTCTTTTAATACTCAACCCTTCCATTGGCAATCCAACTGTGCTCGTTCCCAACGGGACGGAACTCGACTCAAGCCGCCACCGGACTTGGTTAGTGTTGTTTACTCGCGCGGACAGTTCGCCGCACTGGCACCGTTTCTCTTCGGAGAATTCGTTTCGATCCGACAGTACGATGACTGTCAATTAAAAATCGAAGGAGATTAATGGCACGCTTGTCCGTGGACAACCGATGAGAGGCAAAGGGCGTCCGAACGCGATATCGAGGAAGATATACGATTCAATTGGTGAGTAAGTTAGGGTTCCGATAAAAGTGATTCGTTCACTGAAAGTTAATGACAGACAATTAAGTCGAGAAAAAAAAATTAAATGAAAGCGTGTTTTTTATCTAAACAGTAGATCGTGTGTATTATTGTTTTTATTTTATATATTTTTGTATTTGCACACGTTATCATTGATTTACTCATGTTTTCATTTGCCATAAACGCTTAAAAATCCGCAATCTAATGATCGAAAAATGGATTTGTTACTTTTAACATTAAAACAAAAAAACAAAAAAAACGTTGAAGTCTGCCAGTTTAATCCAAGTATTTCAAATTTTATTTTAAAATTACTCAATTATTAACAATTCTTTTATTGTAATATTTGAGGACAATTATTTTAGTAGAGAATTAATTTGATTGAAAAAATAAATTGCTCCTCTTCTTTCTAATTACAATGATATAGTTATACATAGAATAGGTATAGATTGAACTTTGAAGTTTTAGTGTTGATAGTCTTACACTATTCAAAATAAAGTTCACTTCATAAAGTTTACCCTCTTAAGGGACGAATATTAAATGGATTTCGTTTATATTTAATCGAATACATACAAATCAAAGCAATCTTCATCCCTCAATCGATCTTGACATACAAATATCTCACTTTAATATTTAATATCTTTTAATTCTAAAAGGTATTGCGATCATAAACAACAGTGATTTTGATATAAAAATAAACGTATACATATGCATCAATATCCCTCAAGACGTTAATACTAAGAAATCGCTGTACAGTTGATGAGCCCTTCACCCTTTTAGCGATTATTGTTTTAACCATTGTGTTTTATACATTTGCAGCGAATAAAGCGTATTTCACAATGCGTTAACCTACTTACGAATAGGATCACATTTCAGAGCAAGCAGACACCTTTCGCGATTATAGGAAGCTGAGAACAAAGCAGGACGAAGAGCGAAGAAAGTGTGAAGCCAAGGGAAAGTAGAAGGAAGGGATGAACGAATCGAGATGGGGAAAGCGACAATTATCCATCGAGGCAATGGCTTCGTTCCTGTAAGTTTGATTCTCGTCGGTTTAGCGATATTCCCCTGTCGGGGAATCACGACTCAGACCGACCAGGATACCCACAAACAACGCGAAACGCCTATGCACAAGGTTCTGCTCACTCAGAAGGGATACATACAGGTGAGAGATCTAACTGCCACGAACGAACTAAAGAAAGCTTAGAAAGCAGGTTGCTTTGTTGTGCGCAAAATTGGTAAGCGCGCACGCGATCGTGAGCGCTCCAACTGCGCCCGATCCAATGGCGTAATCGAGGGTGTGCAATGATTGTTGAATGCACGGACACCCTTCATTAACGAATTTATAAATTTAGCATAGAAGGTGTAATTAGAATCCGTGAACAATGGAAAGACCCTATAAAATTGTAGCATCTCTTGCGTCACTTATCTCTGAAGTTGAATGACTCCAGTTTTGTAACGAATAAAATACCGAATCAGTGTCAGTTTGTTTCTTGTTTTTTGATAGAGTACCCTTTTTTTACCAGTTTCGAGGCAATTTTTGTGATTATTATGCACCTTAAATACTTGGCATAAACCTTGAAATTTGTTACATTTATTTATATATGTATACACAAGATTTTGTTATATTGTCTTGCTCTGACACGTATAATATTCCAGATCACTTATCGAGTCTGCCCTAATGGTACTAGACCTGGGCATATTTTTATTGAAATAGAAACAATAAATAACTATTCGAAATTATTTATTTCGGAGCGTTAGTTTCAATAGTTATTCGAGAATAAAAATGATATCAATTCATTTAAAATAATAGCTATTTCAAATAATGAATTATTTCATTGTTTTTGTATTTTAAATTTATGGCTAGAAATAATCCCCAAAATAATATGCAACAGAAGCAATTTATTTTAACAAATCTTTATAGTAATTTAATTTCAGCACAACTTTGTTTTTAAAACGTTCATCTGTAAGAGATTTTATAGGGGTTCACCTAGTATTGTTTCAAAAGAATTAAGCCATAAAAGTTTTGGAAAACGTGTCTTACAAGTACTAGTTATTTATTATTTCTATTTCAATAAAAATATGTTCAGGTCTAGTGACCTCGATCACAAGTATATGAATTACCTCATATCATTTTGGAGAACAATTTCACAACTATTTCAAGCAATTATTTCAAATAGTTATAAAATAAAATAACGAGTTATTTGAAATAATATTTTTAATAAGGTTATGACACAAGTGCCAAGGTCTGGGTGATACGAACCAATAATAAACGGTTTAGGTTTATTCATTATGAGTGTGACTACTCCCATTGACTGGAGAAAAATATATTAAAAGAAAATTGACAGAATGACAGCACTTTGACCTCATGGTTTCGATTTTTTCATAGATGTACTTTTAGTGGCCCGAAAAGAATAATAATCTTTTACGATTTTCGAGATACAGTAGTAACATCCATATTTGAAAAACAGAGTTTCCAAAAAAGCGCTTCATATAACCAGTTGTATATAATTTGGTACAAATACTTTAAAAAGCTTAAGCAACAAGAATACCAATGAACAAAATATATTTTTTTACTTAGGAAAAAAGAGAGTCTCCGTAATTCTACATTCTTTTCCTAAAAAATTCTGCCATGATTAGTGTATATGAGTTACCCCATAATTACCACATCAGAAATATATGACAATGTTGTATTCAATGGAATAAATATTGCTGTCAAAATTTGATTCATTGTTTCTCTTTAAAACATAGAATTACCACTTAACACTACTTAGGATTATACGGGGTTTAGAAAGAATTAAATTCCCTCTACCGCCATAAAATTTAACAGTCAGGACTCAGATGTGCCGATTACGGCACTGCACCCGGTGATCTAGTTTACAGAAATCTTGTTTTACGATCGTAAATCCCAGCCACACACTTTTCAAACAGGAAACGCAATACATACTTTGTTGGAGACTGTCGACTGACCTCGAAATCGATCAAGTTGGCAATGAGCGTCTACCTACTTTCGATACTTTCTTGCGTTTTTACGAGCAACAATTATGCAAAATGTAGAATTACCAGACTTCGTTGGCGTGTAATGGCCATTGATTAAGGGTTTTGAGGGCTGTTTAAAAGATTCCTGTATATTTAGCGAACGAATGAAAGTGAAAAGAGCATTTTAAACAATGTGTATTGTACACGATCATTTCGTAAGATTCTTCCAATAGGAATCTTTCCTTTATACATGTTATAAAAAAAATATCTGTATAAATATAAATATATTTTTCTTGATATGTTGTCTACGGGGTGTTTCGTTGAAATTGGAATGATTGATTATCTCATGAAGGGATGAAGCTATTTAAAAAATGTTTCCACAAAACTTGTTTCGTTTAAATAGATAAATTATATGGTGTAAATGACCAATATTCTTATCATAAATGACCATGAAATATCACTAAACGAATTTGTCTAATAAAATGCTATCATATGGATAAAAATATATGAAGTCCCATTTAAAAAAGTTGATTTGTTTATCAAATCTCCCCCACTATTGTACTTACAATAAAATTATTTACATCGTATAAGTTGTCTATTTAATTTAAATAGCTTTTGTATAAAAATTTTTTTGATAGCTTTATTTTCTCATGTGATATTTAACCGTTTTTATTTCGACAAAACACTCTGTTTTATGAAGAAAATTTCGATTCTTATGTGTCGCAAAGGCGACGTAATCTCTTTAGACTATCAATTCCAATTGAATGCAACATAGTTGACATTTTGGTTGCGCAAATCGTGGCTACTCCATTTAAGGCGTTGCATCGATTAATCGTACGCGCCTGAAATCGACAAGTAGAGTCTTGGATTATTAGCGAGAATCGGTGTGTTCCCAGTTCCTAAGATGGGAGTTGCCGGTGCCAGAAATGACAGAGTTTACGTTTTGCCTGTGGCTACAGTCCAACGACCTCACTCACCCTCATTCCATATTCTCCTATTCGAGTAAGTACCGTCGAAAATTACTTTTCGTTTCTTTCGTTCCGGCATGTCACGGAAAACGCGATCATAAGTGAACCATCGAACGCACGCACCGTTCTAACTTGCGTAACAGACGCAGAAAGTCCTCATAAAAAGAAATTTCACTGCTTGGAAAATCAGTCGGTCGTGGCTAACTTGGCGCTTTTTATTCACTTTTTAGAAGTAACATCGCTAACTGCAATTGTACATTTTTTACGAGCTGATATTAATGTTTAGAGGATGAACTGTACTTTTAAAGTTAATTCGATGAAATGTTTCAAAAAGTGATGGAGATGCAAAGAAGAAAAGTAGCAGTGCCTATAAATTGAAAGTTTTAGTTAGACCATGTTAATTGACGTTCAAAAAAATAAATCATCAACAATTATTTAAGAAATTGTCAAAATTTGTTGGATAATAAAAATAAAATAAACTTCTAAAGTTACTTTTGAACAATTCTTTATACTGTTCATGATTCCTACTTCTTTTAGAAATTTTAATATTTTATTGCACACTTTGAATTGCTGTTTCAGTTGCTTCATAATTCCTATTCCTCTCAGAAATGTGAATATTAATTACACGTTTTGAAGTGGCTTTTGAAAAATTCATTAGAATGTTTATGATTGCTATTCCTCTCAGAAATTTCAATATTAATTGCACGCTTCGACTTGCCTTTTGAAAAATTTGTTATAATGTCTACAAAACCTATTTCTTTTAGAAATTTGAATATTTTATTGAACCCTTTAAGTTGCTGTTTGCTCGGTTTTTCCTTAATTTCTTCCTATTTTTAGCATTCTGGTGATGTTACTTGTTAGTAACATTTATAGTAAAATGAGCCAGTTTCGAGGCGACCGATCGAACGTCCAAACACTCCAAACGTGTCCAAGTAACGTTGATTGCTTCTGACAGAAAACGAGCGCGACCGTCTAGTACGGGCGTGGATATCGCCGCACGGGAGGAGCGTCCACCTGGAAATCGGTGGGAAGGTGGTGTTCGCGACGGCGACCGACATTCACGAGAATCGCTGGTACCACGTGTGTCAGAGCTGGGAGAATCAGGACGGTCTCTACGCTCTGTGGGTCAACGGACAGCTCCGGGTTCAAGGCCACTCGGAAGAGGTTCGTGCACTTTCATCAAATAATAGGGATGCAAACGGAGATTTTTGTTCTTATTCACGCTAAAAGTTACTAAGCAAGCCAACTTGATCTACGTACTAGTGATGGAGATTTATCGATAGTTTCTTTTTACAAAAGAGGTGTTCAAAAAATAAAAGTAATTAGATCTAATACTATTTCAAATACGCCACTTATTCTTATTATATTTAACAATGTTACCATTTGAATATTCTTATTCTTTAGTCTCGATTGTCTTTTTAAAATTATTTGTGGCACTGAATGTTCTTTCAGATTCAATAGATCCTGGAGATATACAAAACTACTTTAAATACAATTCACAAATTGTAGACAGATCGTTATTGTCGTTGATCTAAACAAAAAAATTAGCTTAAAGAATTAAATTAATTCATTGAAAGTAGATTTTTCTAATTTTACCAATTATATACCTTACAATATAATAATGTGTCACAATCTTGTAGAGCATTACATTCCTCTAAATATTGCCGTTTTGTAATTAATTGTAATATTTACTGATTTCGTTCATGTGCCCTATTACGCTACCATAAACTACCATTTTCGAAATCAAAACAATATCGAAAACTATCGATTATCTCGATAGTACTATTGAATCGATAGTATCGATAGTATTCCACCACAGGGGATGGATTTTCGTCAAGACTACAACAACCCATAAATAGAAATTAACAATTAACTTAACTGTTTCGATAATTTTACTATAACAAACTTGATTCGTAACTTTGGAGTAATATGGCTTCCAAAGTTTGTACTCGTGTGTATAAAAACTAAGTATGAAGTTTCATAAAACAGTTTGCACTTGAGCTAAACGTAAATATACATTTGTATTTCTGTTAAACTGTATTTTGGATTTTATTTTCCTCGATTTCGATGAAATAGTTTGATGTTTCTTTTCTAATACGTAACTAAAGATTAGTAATACTCTATAAAGTATATCATATTTCCAGTTGTGTACAAAACTGAGCTGTCAGTAAAAATCATACACTGTGAGTAACCCTGTAAAATTGGAGAATACCCTACTCTCCTTTCTTTCAAAACGTGTATAAACAATTGATTGTAGTTGAATTATTAAGATTCCATTAGTTCGATATATTACTTTCTTAAAAAATTATATCAAGAATTAACCATAGTTATGAGTTATACAACTCATTTATGAAAAACTTCTAATTGCAGAAGAATACGCAAAATGAATCTAAATAAAGTCTCGTTTAAACTCAGTTTTATGGGTGGAACCTCGACAATCTATCAGAAAACAATTGCACGAAGATTACGAGAATCATCCTGATACCATAACATCAGTGCAATACACTTTCATTTAAGAAAATGCAATCATAAATGTCCCTTTTATATCGCGTTTATCTGTGTTGTCAGTGAAAACATATTGCATATCATGACCCAGTCGTGAGATAGATGACAGATAAGAGCATCACTCAGTGACCAACTGACTCATGCCAACAAATGAGAAACTCATCAGGAGGGAGTCATGCTATCGTGAATGTGTCATACAACATAACGAAACATAAGTGTGCAAGAGAATCATTTTATTTTTTATCACATTTCTTATTGTGTTTTTGGTTATTTCATAAAGTATAAAGTTATATGTTACGTGTTTTTTTAATCTTGAATTTTATTGCTGCTATGAAAAGAATCTGATATTTAAAACTATCTTTATGGCTAATTTAAAACATTTTCGGACTGAAAACAAAGTAATTTTACTTACTGAAATTGATTTGCTCCTTTTTTAAATAAATAGATAACATTTATTTGATAAACTTGGCAATATTTTCAAAGGTTCGGCATTTTCTAATTTGTTGAGATATCGAAAAAAATTCTACGACAAGCCAAACCATGGATATCTAGTCTAATAAAATGTTTGATTTTTTAGCTTCAAGTATATGCTATGATTACAAAGTTATTAACTGAACACAATTGCTTTTTTTCCAGTGCAAACTTGTGCACGCTGTCGAACAGAGTAACGTTATCGTGCATATTGAAACCAGTTTCTTGTTTGCTTAAATGTTCAATAAAACATACTGAATATTTTTAAATAATTGATCGTATAGATTCTTTATAAAAAGTGTTTGAAAATATGTTATCGGCCATTAATTTCACTACACCACTATATTTGTGATTTTTACGAGGAGAGACGCAAGTAAAAAGTTTTTGTGTGATACATTCAATTTAAATTCAATTCAATTCAATTCAATTTAAATTCAATGTAAATTCATTGACAGGGTTTTCAAACAATTGGATAGATGATTTTCAGTAGAGCCAAGAGTGATTGTTATGAGGAAATTTTCAGATAATAGACAATCACTTTTTTTATATCTTATTTTAATTCACTCAAATCGAAACTAACAAACTTGACGATTTGTTTCAAATATTTAAGGATCCCATATTTTTATCGTTGCTAAATCATATAAATTTTGTAACACGAATAACTAAGTAGAGATACATGCTCTTTTTCCTTCAAACCTGTAACATCGTCTACACTTGTATTTTTTGCACTCGTTAAGCTTTTTCTGCTGATCCTATTATCAGAGAAATCTACATGTTGCATATAGCTTTCAATATCATGATTTCGTTTTTTTATATCTATGATTGTAGATTTTTTCCGACACCATACATTTTTGTTAACTTTGTTGCACTTTCACGATGTTCGGGCTTTCTAACTACTTCTTATAGTGCTCCAATAGTTAAAATAACACGTTTTCGTTTAGTTGCCAGGTCTATTGCAAATTTATACCTAGGGAGACATTTCTTCCTAACTGACGCAGTTTAGATAACAGACATCCTGATAATGGATCGATTGAATATTAGGGTGTTTGGATAACGTGTTTAGATAATTTACCTGCTATTTCTTTCACTAATTACTTCGAAGATGGTTCAAATATTTAAAAAAGATGATGAACCATAAGATATAGGTTTACCCCCATTTTTTACAACTTTCCCATCACTTTAGGAAAAAATGATACAGTAGTTTTTTGCTCTATGGGTGATCCTACATGAATTTTTCGTTTCCAGGCCGGTCCAAAAATGGCTATTTTTGAGCATTCTCCTTTTGCTTTTATTAAAATACCCGCCCTTACCAGCACATACTCGGGGCACTATAGTTACCAATTTTTCTAAGGTTTCAGCTTCGACCGCCTTCCATTTCTCTTACAGTACATTCCACAGATGATTTTTATTTATATTTTGTTCTTGTCGAGCGCGTCTGTCAAAGGGACCCTACAAGGGATGTTATTGGCTCGTGATATGTTGTAAACCTCGTTATTTGGCAAGTGATGGATATCGTTTATTTTACAACTACATGCTGATTTGATATGAATGAATGTAGACATCCCTTACAATACTAGTACGACTCATTTATATACGGCATCCATTAACACTAGCTTTACCACAAATGTAAAAACAGTTTCTGTAAAACTTTGTGAAATTTGTAATGAGTAGACTGTGTATCTTTATGCATTCATAGGAATTTTGAATGTGCAAGAACCTACAAAATGCAAACAATATTCGAAAATATAGAAAAGATTGAAAGTAAAGTTCATGTTATATTATTTGCAGAATAAAATGAATTCCTATATAGAATAAATTTTTTTAGGCACGTTCGCGAAGATTTTATTTTGCATAAAGATCCGCAATCTAGTAATGAGCAGAAGTAGTGTTAATTACGTTTGTTATTCTTTGAAAAAGTTGCAGGTGTGGTGTTGTATTGAAATAAATGGTAGTGTACGTCTCTTTTTTGAACCGTTACAGTGTTTTTATTATATATATATTTTTTTTTTATTTAATAAGCTTACCGTCGCATTAACATCATGGGTTATTAGAGACTTACAGAAACAGTACAGGGTTATTACGTTTTGTTAAAGAACTCAATAGTCTTGCAGAATTCTACTAAGGTGTCCTGGTATTTGAAAGAATAGTTGATTTCACTGATACTATTATGGATGTTTAACTTCCTCCTGATTTCGTTGTATTTGGAGCAGTCAAGGATGATATGATTAATAGTGATTTGAATGTTACATTCGTCACAATTCAATGATTGGCTTCTGTTGAGTAGGCGTGAGTGAGTAAACTTGCTGTGTTCACTTTTGATTCGTGTTATTGCCATTTGCTGCCTTCGGTTGAATTTTAGATTCGTTTGTAAATCAAAAAAACTTCCAATAGCTTTATGAACTGTGCTAGCTGTATATGTTCTTGTTACAGTGTTGTTCCCCCCGGTGAAGTTTCGATTGATCCTCCCCTGATCGTTTTCAGACGGTAGGCCACGTGATACCCAGCGGAGGCGACATAGTAGTGGGCCAAGAATACACAGACTTCGACAAAGGCCTGGAGGACGGCATCGAGGGGGCGGTTTTGGGCTTCAATCTCCTCCTAGCCTCGGCCTTCGATCACCATACGAAGGGCTCTGAAAAAGAACACTTCCGGAACGTGATTTCCAATCGCGCCTTGGCCCCCCTTTCCGCTAGAATACCAACCAAAGTGATGCAACGCAACGGCGACTACGGAATGCGCACGATCTACGCTGTTTTTCCGATCTACGGTCGACGAGTTCGGCGCTATACGGTCGACGACGCGTCCTTGCACTTGAGAACTATCGCCAAAGCGATCGCTCGAGAAACAATCGATCCTCGGCCACCGACTAGAAGGATCGCAAGGTCTAAGCTAGGAAACCCGCCCCTCGGGCTGCAATTAGTGAAATTGTCATACGTCCGCTGCGAAATCGGCAGAGGAAGCCCCTTCCTCGGCGGTCCTTTGATGTTGATTTCGTGGACCAGAACTCCTGTGCGCGTGTTCGGCGGAGCCATTCTGAAGAACGTCAACAGCGACTGCGGGAATTTCTGAGAAACCTGAGAGGCTCGAAGCGTTTCACGGCTTCGCGAATCGCCGAGGAATGGCGAAACGTTCGCTCGACTGTGATCGAAATTGCTCCGGATTGGAGCTGGAAGTCGGTTCCAAATGTGGGAAAGGCGTTTTGATATTTGGCGCTGCTAGTCTACTGGATCGTGTGGCGCGTTATAGTCGTTTCCGACTATTTTGGCTAACTAGACCCACTTTCCCGTCGTTTGGGGCCGCTCTAGTTTGTTGTAACTTTCATGATGTTGCAGTGAACTTTCTGACATAGAAATAGACCCGTTTGGATTGATAGGAGTGTTACAAGATTTATCGAAGAGTAACTTAGAGGAAATGCTGTTTCTAGGGAGGAGAACGGTCAAGAACTCTTTTAAATTAAATTAACCCTTTGCGGTCGTACTAAATGTAGACATGGGTGTCGTGCTGGTCGGAATTAATTTTCGAAGAACGAGCAGTGATACATAGTATGCATGATTATGAAGGATAAACAAGATTTATTCATTCTTTTATGAACTTTAGATGTATGTTTACATAATAATGTGTTTTAATGTAATGTTTTTATGTAAAAATTATATTTTATGGATTCCCATTTTGGAGTATCGTTTTTGAAATATTTTAAGAAGCGAGAATGCATAAATACACTTAAACACAATTCGAAGTATCATCGACTATTTGGTATTTATTGGAATCTGTTACAGAAAAAGTAACAATATTCAATATTTTTGTCTTTGAAAAATGTAATATGTAGATACATATTTCACCCAATGATTCATATCGTCTTGTATAGCTGATAATTACTAACGTTCTTATCACGTATTTTAGATCACTTTCTACTAATTTATTATTACACTAATATCTTAGAATCTATTACTATTGTCTAATGGCTTAAATCTTTTTAATCTACGGAATACAATATAAGATTAGTATGGTTCTTTGCTGTGGTGGCTGAGAGTAGACATACGACCGGAACGGTAAACAAATCTTTGGTGGTTGAGAGTGACATACAACCACAAAGGGTTAAAGGATGACTGTATATCTTGTATGATAAATCAATTACTGTTTGGCAGTGCCTGTGATGGTTGAATCTATATTGATTTTTAACATTAATATTACCGATGTCAACGCATATTTATCATGTATCTTTGTAATTAGAGAAAGGAAGAATAAATTAATTTATAAGTAAAATTTATATATATACATATATATATATATATATAATAGGATATAATATAATAGTTGTCTAATTTTTATCGATCTTTTCATTACCAATAAAATGTACCTGCATTAGCTGTTGTTAATACTTTATAATTTACTTGCGAAAAAGGTCGTTCGGTAGACTATTATACACTTTCTTTCGTTTAAATAAGAGTCGAAAGATCAGTGGTAGGGACGTATCAGAGTTCGATAGGCCTGATCGGCCAAAGACGATTACAAGACAACAGTGCGTATTGTAAAATGCTAATTCGACGAAACTTCGTTTTAATGAAGTCTTACTGTTCTTAGTCCACCAGTGCTATATCGTAATCATCTATTTTATTTGCTCTCATACGATTCCTTAATTAGACTATTACTGGAGGCCTATTTCTTATTCGAATTAGTATTCTAGAAAAAGATCAATCCTATTGAAGAAAATAACTTGTTCAAAAATTGACAAACAATGCAGTATACTTGGCAACTATTATTTTAAAACACATATTTAATATTTGATTGTTAATTGATAATGAAATGTAATTTTGTTGTCTATGTACCAAGAGTGCATGAATCATGAGTGGGTCAATTAACATTACCTAAATAATCTCGAACGTGTTATATTAATTAGTCGAACTGAACACAAACAAGAAATCTGCACGATCTGAAGAAGGACACGAAGAGTTCCTTGGCTCCATCTTAAAATGATAAAGTAAAGGTTCTAAACCCTTGGTATTCAAACATTTGGTCGACTAACTGAAAATCAAATACCTGTTACGAAAAGAAAAGTATCGTAAAGCGAAATCGATACAATTTTTGGTTAAAATGAAATATACAATCTGTTAATATTATCCATAATTCAAGAGATACACAAGCATAAATAAGTGAGTGACTCTGGAATAAAGAATGGTTTTTCTATTAAAATGCAATAGTAGTAACAAAACACGGCATAGTTTTCAGGTTGGACCAACGGATATTTATGCACGATTTCGTTAAAATCAGCGTCTAATAATACGCAATGTTACCTTACAAGAAAGAAAGGGCCCAATTGGACCGCCCCAGAGCGGACCGCAACAATTTTTCATGTTTCATACCGTTCAGAATCTCGTCGTCCTTCGTTAGATTAGCTATTGGATAACCGTATTGGTTGCAGTTTACCGACAAAAAGCGACGCCTATTGTTCAATTTCCGCTCGCTGTACGATAAAATCTAGGAAAAAGCGGCTGAACAAACGTGCAACGTTACAAAACCGAGGACACATTGATATCATGGCGAGAGAAAAAGAACGCGAGTGCCCTTTTACGTTGCGGTTACAGCGCGAACTTAGATATGCACGATGGAAACAAACGCGGCGCGAAGTTAGCGTAAGGGGTTACGTCGCCGAAGCAAGCTTAAATAGGTTTGTTATGCACTGTTCATTTGTTATACAATCAAGTGTACAATGAATGTTGAGAAATGAATAAATCTATCTTTTGAAAAAAAGAATTCCTAGCTGTTCGAACTCCAGATTTCACCACATTCATTTGTATGATTAGATTATTTAATAAAGAGTTTGTAATTATTTTGATCTTTTTTCGAGCTTGAATTGTTTCCAGCGTTTTACCCTGGGCGCCAATATTTAATACGGATGTGTAACCTAAGTTAATATCTTGATAATAAAAAGTAATATCAGGAATTGAAACTAATTGTATGCCTTTACATTTATGCACTTATCACTCTAGCTTAAGTGAAAACTATTAGTTTTCATTCTGTTAGTGCTCAAATTAATCTCCATTACAATGGATTTGTAATTCAAGTCTCAATTTGACGGCCATTGGAACATATGAAATTTAGTATCCATCATCGTTTATTACCATTCTTCTAACAGGTAATAAATGAACTTAACAATTATTAAGAGTAGGGATTAATTATATGCCTTTACGTTCGATCATGTATGATTGCACAATAATTCGCGTAAAACTATTTATTCGCTATCTTATTGCTTTAAAGTACCAACTACCAATTTTCGTAGTAATGGAACACAGGGATTGCTTCGACATTTCGCTTTTACAACTATACGTGGTCTTTTGGAATATGTGACTGAGAAAAGATTGAAATTTATACGATGTCCATAAATGGCAAAAATACTTTAGAAAGACGCGGAATAGATATTACTACATAAAATTTTTGTTCATCCTCTCGAATAATTTCTATCTCAAACGGCTTTAAACTTATTCTGTGATCAATTGCAATCAATCTAAATTTGTACATACTTGATACATTGTAAGCATACTATGAGATATCTCGTAGCTGGCAGTCAATGGGTTAACTATATCGATTACTGGCCTTCTTCGAGACGCGAAAAGTTCAAAGGTAAATGTGTAAGAATTTTATGCAATCAGTTTTATGTAGTTTCAATCAATGATGAAATCGTCCTGTTTTACTGCCTTTATTACCAAAGATATGGTTCCTTCCTTTTACAAATATCCAAGGTGTTCCAGTTGAAGGAGGCTATCTGAATATCTCCCTTGTTTTTTATGGTACGACAATTGTTTATGGCTGACTTCAATCATTTTGGAATATTTGAGAAAAACAACTATTTTTCTAACCTCACTTATTTCGAGTTTCTTCAAGATCATTACCTTTTTTCAGGTATACAGTCTGTTCAATAAAAACGTGGATTCAATATTGTAAGGTGCAATTGACTAATTCGAAGTTTCGAGAAAGGAAGAGAGTTGTTTAGTTACGATTAGTCAGATTACGATTACGATCACGATTATGCGGAAGACTTGTAAATTTATGTGTGTAGAATTTTTATAAAAATATACCACTATTATTCAAACGAACAGATTAATAGGATTTGTTAACGTATCCCGGAGGTTACAATACATCTGACATTTGGTATTCAATGAAGGGAGAAATTGTGTTAACCCTTTGCACTCGAGAGGTGACTCTCAGTCACCACTAGGTTTCCTTTCGGTTTCATTTCTTTGGAACACGAAGTGGAAATAAAATGATTGTCGTTGAGGCAAAGGTGACCTGATTTTCAAATTTCAAATTAGAGATCTTATTTTCGAAGTCAATCTAAGCTTAGCATTCGTGACAATAGAATGCTAAGAAAGCATCTCGAGTTGCTGACAGATACCAAAAAAAAGGTCTCGAGTGCAAAGGGTTAATATCAACACTAGTACTCTCCTACGCCTTGGCCTAAAGATATTTAGTTTGAATTGTGTCACTGAGGAATACAGTCCATCTCGAGATAAATGTAGCATACGCTAAATGGATTGAAGATGTTTTCTTATGATGTTATTCAAAGGGTTCGAAAGTGGAATAATGTTGTATTTAGCAAAGAGTCATATTTTTGGGCATGGAGCTTTATCAAACGAACTTTACAACTGACGAAAATTCTGTTATTCAACGAAGTGTTAAATATCCATAGAAAGTGAGTGTTTGAAACTCTTTTAATGTTCGTGATTTCGACGTTTTATGCATATTTATAGACACTTTCGATCCAAACAGAAATGATTAAATTGCATAATTGGGTCCTCCTAGCATCGGTGAAACATTGCTTTAAAAATAACAATAATTAATGGATTCTTCAAGAGGACAACGATCTCAAGCATCGAAACTGGTCTTCGTAGCAAGTGGAAACCCATAAATGGGATGAATGTGTTAAACTGGCCATTCCAGTCTCCAAACGCAAATCCAATCGAAAATGTTCGATCAATAATGATATATAAATTTCGAGAGCAACAAATTTTAACACTGAAAGCATTAATTCGACGAATTCGAAAAATATGGTCTCTACTTGCGCCATAGACGAAAAAGTTTTCGGAAAGCATGATCACACGTTGTTAAGCTATAATCGCTAATGGGACAGATTGGACTCATTACCAAACAACTGCATATTCGTTTTCTAAACATACTCATGCCGTGTATACAAATTTTTACAAAAAACTTAGTTTCTTTTTTCAGAAATATCGCGTCCAAGTTCTTGTTCAACACACTGTACACATACGTAGCGAAAGGGTATATGTTTAATTCGTCACTCTAACCCATCCGAGCCAATAGCCACCGAGCTGTAAAGAGTTAATTTGTCCGCGCATCAAATTCATGGAATCGCACATTCAGAGCAGAAACATTTACGTACCATTTTTTCGTTTTTTTTAACAAACTTCAAGTATTTAGAAAACGAAGTAAAAAAAGAAACTGTTACGTTTCTTGGAGCGATTGTGGAAAAAAAGTAGGCGGTAAAGTGGTTAATGGTCGCGAGCAGTTTCGCCGGTTGACGCGGAAAGCTTGAGAGGAACACAATGCCACGCGCCGTTACGTTGGCGCGCAGACGTCGCGCGGCGTCGCACAACACCACGCGTCGGCGATTCGCGACAAGAGTTTCGCAACGATTCTCACGGATTACGCGCAAACGAGCCATTACGCGGGCTCTGCATCCGCGACGCCCATCTAGGGCGAGTGCGTTTCTTTTCGCTCCACGTGTGTCCGTCTCCAGGGCACATTCTCGTGAAACGATTTCGCCGGCACCGGCGAGATAACGCAAGGTTCCGTGGCATGGATTATGTAGGTTATTTTTTCCCGAGTGAAAATTACGAAACATGGAAACCTGCATTCGCGGTTTATAGGGTCTGAGGAAGTCACATAGTACCCCAACTTGTTTACGTTTTAACGCGTTACGGGCGAACCTTTTTATCCCGATAAAAGCTTATGAAATTCCAGCCCCATAAGCGATCGGTTACGGAGTGCTAGCGAAAGAGGTGCGCTTTTACGTTACTAGTGTATGAAATATTAGGGTATTTACGGTACACCGGTGGGCAAAATTATAAGACCCCCACTGCTTTCTGAGAAATTCATGAATACCACGTTATTCATCACCAAAAATAACTCCTGCCTGAAAATGTTGGTAATTTTACGAGGGTCAATTCAAATATAAACCGGAATTTTTGTACACAACTTTATTGGTGATAGATACAAATATAAATGGAATGCCTTATTTTTCTACGTACTATTCATCAGCAGAATACATTTTCTGCATCAGATAAGAAGCTTTCCAATTGCGCTGTGTCGTTTTAAAATCAAACTTCCTCTTCTTCTTCAAAGCGATACATAAATTCGTACGTGCGCAATTGACTACTGGGGCAGCTGAATTCTATTTTTTATGATGGAGTCAGAAAGCTTCCTATCTGATGGAGAAAATGTATTTTTGTTAAAGGAACCTACGTAGAAAAAATAAGGCGATCCGTTTGTATTTTTATGTATCCTCAATAAAGTTGTATAAAGAAGAATACAGTTTATATTTGAATGATTTTCGTAAACCACTTTTACATGGTTTACGTGGAAAAATGTGTATTGTTGGGTGTGCAAAGGTATAAGACTCATTTGTATTTGACCCAATTGAGATTTCTTGTACGAGTTCGCTAAATTAAACTAACGAGTAATTTTTATTAATCAAATGAAACAATCTATTTGGGACGTTATTGAATAAAAGAGTTTCTTGGCCTACAATTTCTTACCTCTGTAAGAAATGCGATCAATTTTTCAGAAGAGAGGAAATATATTAATGTTGGTGTATATCTCGAGTGCGACATACTGTTTTGAATATTCAAAATAAAATTTCACTCTTTCGCAGGACATATACGAGATTCATTCAAAAAGTTTCAAGATTATTTAAATAGCGTGGCAACGTTAATTCTGTTCGCGACACGCTTGACAGCGCTAATTAAGTTAAAACCTCGCGAATAACCTTATTTTTTGTAAAACAGTTTTTTAGCGATCGCCGATTTTCCTCCACGTTGCTCTTAAAAGTCGTGAATTTTGCAGAAAAGATTGAATGACACTGCTTCATCTTGTCTTGGTGTTATTGGACCTTTTTCTCTTTCTTAAACGTAAGTCTACATTGAAAAGGAAACGATTTGATACTGATGTCGAAATAAAAGAAAAGTTGATGCAATAATTTTTGAAAAATTTCGGAAAATGATATTAAAAACTATTTCCAGAAGTAGAAACGACGCTGGGAAAAATGTATATGTAGAAGAGATAAGTACTTTAAAGGGGCTTCAATGGAATAAATTGTATCATTGATTAATCAATTTTTATAAAATCAGTCCTGAAACTTCTTGTACAGATCTCATATGTTCCTGAGATATATGTAAGAGTATTATAGGTAGGAAGTATTATATTTAAAAAAAAAATATTTTATATGCAATTTGAATGGTATGGAGGGACCCATACGCCGCATTAATTGAGGGGTGTGCTGCACTAAGGAGGCAGCTCTATTTTTTTTATGGTTTTGCGGTTAGAACATAATCATAGATTTAAAAAATTCTTTTTGTGTGGTGTAATAACAAGACAGCTCCGAACACTGGAAAAATTGATGATGTCGATTTGACGGAGACAGAACAGGAAGAAGAATTTTGCACTAATTTTACAATTTTTTGTATTCTACATTTTTTGCTTGTATTGCCAAATATTTTAAGAATAAAATAAATATGTATTTGAAAGAAAATTTTGTTCTCTTCATTCGAAAAATCCCTTTTTCAGGTGTTTTTTAGAACGGGTCGCAATTAATCCTCCTCCCTACCACTCTGAAAAGGAAGACTGGAATTCAAAACAACATAATTTCATAATTAGGTACCTTTGCTATGATACGAAAAAGAAAAAGAAAGAAAATGTCAAAAATATGAATTTTAAAACGTTTTTCATTCCCCAAAAATTTGAAAAAATGGAGCTGCCTCTTTATTGATACACATCCCGTAATTTTTGTTTCTCAATGCCTCTATTTAAGGGAGTTTTCAAGGTTATCGATTTTTTCTCGCTTGTAAGTGCATATTTTTGTCTATTGCATTACATAGCTGAAATTAAAATACGTTCAGATATGTGTGACTTTGAAATGATATTTTATTCAATAAATTAAACTGAAACATAAAGTTGATGTCCTGCAGCTCTGCATTATGCTTGTTACACGAATACTACATTCACGAATAAGTTGTCTCGGTCATTGTCAAGTGGCTTGGTACACCCTGTATATTATTATGAATGTAACACATAGCTAATTATAAATTCCATGTGTATTATACAAGAAACAATTGAACACGATGCAGATACAACATAGCAACTGAGTTTTCCGAACATTATCTTCTATCATCCAAACTAAGAAGAAAGATGGGTAGGATAGCTAGCGAACCTCTATCACCCGAACTGCTCAGTTATCAGCATTGTTTTGTCCCGGAACTTATCCGGATAGATAAGGTTCTAGAGCAATGCGTTCACACAATAGCTTCAGGGTATCTAAAGTCCTGGTTTTTCTGAACGAGATCGTGACGGAATAGAGACGGAAAAGTTCGTGGACGATCTCACCGATACCAGTGGTAAAAGGGCGTAAAAGGTCTCACACTTCAGTCTGGATGGCAGTTCGTGGGTCTCCGTTCCGTCGACCGGGACGGATTTTGATATTAACGATTCGAAGCGAGACGGATTCTCCTGTTGTAGTGAATGAGTTTATGAGGCGTCAAACGTGGATACATGTAGTATATTTGAATGTAATTAGAATTAGTATATAGACAATACACATGTGTAAATGTGATCATTATATAATATTATACATTACTTCACTATATATATACACACTATAGTATACTATATACTATAGTGGTACTATATACTATATATATATATATATAGTACCTCTTTGCTACAGATGACCTATTTTTGCGTTAAATCGAAAATTTCCGCTGATTACGGATGACGCATTCTTATGTCAAATAAGAAATTATAGGAATTTCATAAAATTATGTGTAGCAAATCAAATTGTTTAAGTATATTCAGACGCGAAGGTGTTAAACATATTTTATTATACTTAGTATTATTAGTAGTTATCAGCTCTGTGTTGTATTTTGTAAGGGAAGTCTTATTATAGGTACATATGTACATAGAATTACATATAGACTTCGCTATTATCGCGATTTCGGGTATCCGCGAAAAGACTTGTTCAGTGTCTTTTGAATTTGACTTCGAACATCGTCAATTGTACATCCATCGTCTGTGAACATGTTGCCAATCGTTACCTTTTGCGCTGCCAAGGTTGGGGAAACAAATGCTGCCGATGGTTACATAATAATTATAATTATATTTCTTTATAGTAATATATATTATATAATAGTTATATTTCATTATTAACACCTTCGCGTCGGAAGACTCATTATTGCGTCCAATTGAAAACTGCCCCTTGGCTACAGATAATGTATTAACCTGAAAGGGTTAAAATCGAACCCCCACATATACGAGTTTTCATTTTTGAGATTGATATACAACATAACATCGTCAATAGTGGAATGGTTTGGAACATACCCCTTTGGGGTAGAGTCGTAGGGAAAAAAAAGGTTGGGTCAAGTATCGGTATTGTCCCTGATTCCTTCGACCCTAAACGAAGACAGAATTCCTCGTGTCTATTCACTCGCACTCACGCAAATCCGTCCGCTTCGTTCCGTCGAAACCAAAATGATTTAGTTTGGACGGAATGGGGTCCACGGAATATCGTCTCGGATTTTACACAAACACTACTATGAGTTGGGTATTCGTGAATCCGTCCACAATCCTTATTTTCGGTTTCCGTCGTCATTTCGTGACGGTTTTTCAGAGAAACCGGCCTCATCGACTCAAATCACTCGTTCCGTCTACCATTTCGTCCGGCCTAAACGAACGGAATGTTCCGTAGCGATCTCGTTCAGAAAAACCAGGGGGTAACCTAGAGCGTTAAACTATCCGTTAAAAATGGCGTGGAATGCGCATAGATATCCTAATAATAGCCTACATCTACAGGCCATCAGAAGGGATTAATTTCCGAACGTCGCCGCAGCGTTTTCCAGGCGATTAAACGCCCAGAGCTGACACGTCTATTAGCACTGGAATGTAGTGCCTCTCCTGTTAGCGAGCACTAACGTTACATGTAACAGATGCACGTTGTTGCGCAATGAAAGATATGCTACCCTCCTGCTCGGCCGAGTCTCAGGTTTGACCAGGATGTATCCAAAACTTTCACCGCTCGGAGAATACATTTCGCAACTCGAGATTGTGAGATCGATCAACAGTTGCTCGGCTCTTGTCAGGGAATCGCGCAGCCCTTGAACGTCCAGCGTTCCGATTCCGACCGTGAAATTGCTCTATTATGCTTGTAGCCACCTCTCGTTGTAGATCAGTGAATTGTATCCGTGATATAATGATAGGGGCCGCAGATGTAATCATTCGTCGTTTAGTAAATTGTACGACTATTATTGGTACAAGCACTTGAACGATAATCGTAGAGGGTGTGGGGTTGTTGAACAATTTATCGTAGGGTGTGATCGTGTTAACCTTTTCATTTACATTGTAGCTTTTGTGTAGGTGGAATTATTAAATAAAATTGTACAGTAACCTTTAGGATTTATTCCTTGATTTAAAAATACGTGTACACTGTCTGCTGAAGCATTGTTTTTCGACGTACACGGTTATCTGACTATCTGCTTTCGGGGGTGGTGGTCATTTTGCATGAGCAAAACAGAAATCACTTAAAAATTTGCGAACAAAATGATTTAAGATTATGTCTCCCCAAATTGGAACCAAATATTATTAAACTTTGCAAGTGTGGATTACCTCAAGGTTCTTATTACAACTTTAAATTTCATTTGGTTTATTATTTGCATGATAGGTAAAAATAGTTCATTTCCATGTACCTCATTTTTTTTTCTAAGTCAAGTTAAAATTATAAATAATAAATGTTGTTTTATTTTTGTTTCTTCCAATTTTCTTTGTTAATGCCTTACTAACGCCTAACCTAACATTACCTACATTATTTTGGGGATTATCATGGAACATGGGGATTAAAAGTTGAAGTAGACTAATTAAGAAGTGTGGACCTAACAAAGTGAATGTTTACTTTAAGAACAAATGTTTACTTTTTTTGTTATTATACAGGGTGGGGTAGAAATAACTCCCACATTTTAAAAGACGATTGAAAAAAAATGGTACGAGATAACACCAGATACTTTTTATTTCTTAAATCTAGATATAAAAAAGTTTTGTTTACTTTATGTTTTAAAAATTATGTCGTCCAAATGGTGGCCTTTCCGAGCGATACACATTTGGAGTCGTTCTTGAAAGTTTTCCATCACTCTCGCTAGCATTTCGGGGGAAATTCTTTCAATTTCCTCTTGAATGGCCTTCTTTAGTTCATTCAACCTCGGCCTTGAGGTATCCCCACAGAAAAGTCACATGGACTTAAATCCGCCGAGCTACGGTCCATACAGGGCGTCGTCAGCGCGAAATTTTGCAGATGGTGTTTCCGGGTCGAGTGATTTCTTTACGCGAAAGAGTTCCGTGGCCACCGTAGCTCGGCGGATTTAAGTCCATGTGACTTTTTTCTGTGGGGATACCTCAAGGCCTAGGTTTTCAAACATCGTCCTTGGTCCTTGAATGAACTAAAGGAGGCCATCCAAGAGGAAATTGAAAGAATTTCCCCCGAAATGCTAGCGAGAGTGATGGAAAACTTTCAAGAACGACTCCAAATGTGTATCGCTCGGAAAGGCCACCATTTGGACGACATAATTTTTAAAACATAAAGTAAACAAAACTTTTTTATATCTAAATTTAAGAAATAAAAAGTATCTGGTGTTATCTCGAACCATTTTTTTCAATCGTCTTTTAAAATGTGGGAGTTATTTCTGCTCCACCCTGTATTAATGTTTGTATTTTTTAAGCAACTTTAAGTACCGCAATTTTAGGCTGTTGTATGTTTTACTTTGGAACGATGCCATTTTATTAAAAATGTACATTTTTAATAACGGCTATGTATTTCACTAGTGTTTGGACTAAGGAAACTAATTAACTTTGTTTCACTGTCCTAGCTGGAACCTGGTTTGAATTATCGTCTTTACCGCAAAACCATTTATTTATGAGACACTCCACTAAAACGTCTGGCAAGCCGCCATTTTTGTAAAAATTTTTGTACATAAATATATATCAATGTAAATAAAATCTTCTTATCGCTTCAATAAAAATTCTTGGAAAAACCTGAAAATTTAAGTGGGCAAGATGGAGAATCAGACTGTCAAAACAAATGTAATTCATGCTTCATGCTTTGAAAGGAATTATGTCGTGTAATTTCTTTTTATAGCGAAGAGATGATAGCACTAACTACAACTGCAGAATATTTCGGCTTCACTGGTCTAAACGTTTATTCCTGTTCCAAAGCAACCTATTCTTCTTTTGCGTCTATTGAAGCTAAATGTAGTCTTCCTCAAAAGAGTCAAATTACAAAATCTAATATAATTCGTGATTCATTCATTAAACACAAAATACTTCGGTTCCAATAGTCCAAACGTTGGCTCCTGCGTAAATCTATATACTACTTATCCTTTGCGTTTATAGAAGTCAAATGTAGTCTTCCTAAAGAGAATCAAACTACCACATCTAATATAATTCGTGATTTATTCTTTGAAAGTAGCTGTATTGTGTAATTTTTGCTATATTCAGGAGATTGTAACTCTAGTTGCAGAACACGTCGATTTCACTGGTCCAGACGCTGGTTCCTCGAATTGCTTTCACTTTCACCGAAAATCACCAGTTTCGGTAATACAGTTGCCCGCGGCCCTTTTAACGGTCCTCGTCACGTAATCGGGCCGATATTACGACACGCTCGACGCGACGCGTTGTTTCAGCTCCAGGAAACGCCCAACACGCTCGATAAATTTCGCCCAGAGTTCCAAGCGTTAGCGTTTAAAACTAGTTTTAACGTAACTTTCTGGTGTCGCTTTACCGTATTCCAACAAAGAAATTTATTTACCGGTTAATGGACTTAATACCCGAGCTTCCTGTCTTGCGCGTATATGTATGCTTCGCAACCTGAATTGGCTATGCGAGGAATGAATGAACCCAATCGGAACACTTGGGCAAGCGAGAACAAAAAGAGGTAAATCAACGAAGAAAGCAAGTTTAGTAGAAAAAGACTTAAGCGAAGCTCTTTTTTGGTACATAACTAAATAATGATCTTTGGACTGACTTACACTGTTTCTGGAAAACCATTGGGGACTACTTCATTATTTCTGCAAACTTTTTATAGAACTGAACTAGATCATCTCGATCTATAACTCTGGTTTGTAATTTATTCAACACTCTTTACTTCAGAATCTCTATGTCTGAAGAATTCTCTTCACTCTATACTTCAGGATATCTCTATGTCCTCAAAAGCCTTCCTTCTTTTTCTTGCTAGTTTACTTATTTTTCTTTGCTTTTCTATCTTATGCTTTCGAGCTTTCCATTTGATTATTTCTTTACTCTTCCATTAATACTTTCACATAATTATTGTACATACATTTTTATTGTACCATTATGTGTGTATGAAAAAATTCAATATCGAGCGAAGAAAATTGATGTACTGGAAGTAGAAAAAAGTGTACGTCCGATATAAAGATGAGGTTCAATTATTTCCTGAGTCAGCGTAGATACATCTTTCACGTTTAATTATAATCGAGTTCACTTTCATTTAATAAAAAAATCAGATATATTTCGTACCATTCGCGATTTATTAAAAACCAAAATCTTGAAATCTCTTTTGGAAACCCTTTTTTCAGTACTTTTTATTATGTATAGCGTGTGATATACGCAAAATTATGGAATAAAAATGAGGCCCAACTATTTCCTAAATCAGCGTAATCGCGGTGGATATTCGAAAAACATCTTTCAAATGTAATTGTAATCACGTACACTTTACCACGTAAACGTTATCCAAAACTATAAATATATTTCATACCATATGTGTCTTATTAGGAAACAAAATTTGAAATTTCTTTTGAAAAATCCTTCATTTCTTTATTTCCCACATAATATAATGTATGATATACGTAACATAATGAAATAAAAATACGGTCCAGCTATTTCCTAAGTCAGAGTAGCGTTGTGGGTATTCAAAGGACATCGTCTTTCACGCTTAATTGTAATCACGTCCAGTTTCGTATAAAACTGTTCAAACTTATAAATACATTTCATACCAGAGATGTTTTATTAGAAAACAAAATCCTGAAATCCCTTTTGACAAATCGTCTGTTATATCTTTGTTTCCTGTATAGTGTAAATAATGGAATCGGTTTTATAAATGAATGAATTCATAGCGTGTCGGTTTACGCAACAGTCATAGATTGCGCGACAATTATCGAACGTGCAGCAGTCGCTCGTTAAAGCGCGCGCGTAAATTGCAGACAATTCTAGAGTATCGATCAAAGAACGAGACATTGGGCGGCAAAAATCGAGAAAGAACATGTGTCACCGCGAGGCATATCTGGGTTAAAAATGAACGCAGTCTGCCCCCAAGGCATTGCGAACGATGGCCTTTAACGAATCGATTCGCTCGTGGGTTACTGCATTCCAACTATTGAGACTCGGAAAACAAATTTTTTTTCAGTAATTAAAATCACGAACGGAGATAAAATTTCTGTGCTATTAGCTGCGATATTAGGAGCAATTTATTTCGATGCCTGTCTTCGTTCACGAGGCAATTACATTTTTTTGAAAATATTATAAGTAGTGTACTTGTACTTTGCATACTATGAAATTTTCTTGTGCGTTCGTGCACATCATTGACGAATCATGCTTTCTTTCGCTTACTGTAATTTCATACTTGGTGCACAATTTTATACGTTGAAAAAATTATTGTACATTACTATAGCATCATGCAAAAATAACGTATTAGTTTCACGTGAAGACAATTATCACGAACCATGTATTACGTGGTGAAAAGTGTTTGGACAAAAATATTGTTGTTTGAAAATTACTAATCGATACGACAGAACACATGCGATATAAATGGAACTACATATTTAATTTCCTCGAATGAGATCTTTAAGAAGGTGAAAGGAAAAACTTGATCGAAAGTTAAATACAGCAAGATACGTTTCTTCATATCGGAAAAGAATTCATAATTTCCCTTCTCGTTATTACTGTTTATTATACATTTCTCTCTTGCTACGAATCTTATATACACTCTTTAAAAACAATTTTATTCTTCGAAAGTTTGTTTCCAAGAAAAAGAACGAGGTCTTGTAATGGGATTAAAGAGAAAACTATGTAGATCGAAAGTTAAATAGAGCAAGATAGGTTTGTGCTTCATAACAGAGAATGATTCATAACACTGTTTTTTTTCTATTTATTATTCACGATGCGTTCCTTTTTCGAATACTTTTATCGCCATTACCTGTACTTTCATATCGCATCATGCATATTATAAATTACCAGTTACTTGAATCTTATATAACTTTTTGTTAAATAATAGCAATTCTTGGAGCATTTAAACGAAGTATTTTCAACGCGTGGAAATCATCGAATCGCATCTTTAATTACGGTCACCAACAGATTAGGGACAAAGTAATTACGCGAGAATGCTAATCGACGACGTACCCTAAGGTCGCCCGCTCCAAAGGTAATAAGAATTAGCCGTCGATTGCAGCGAGGACGTTTTTTCACGACGCCAAGCGTCCGTTCGACTGCGAGGCAATCGCATTTCTGTAGCATCACGGCAATTACGCGACAGATACGACTTTCATTTTCCAGGTCTAGTGGTCCTTTCGCCGAGTTTCCGTCGCTCCTTCCTTCCTTCCTTTCTTCCATCCTTCCTTCCGGTCCTGAGTGGAGAAAGGAGACGTCGAGACGGCCAACGGAGACAATAAATTCGCGAGACGAGGACGGTCTCGTCTGGAAGTCAGACGGAGAAAGGCGCCGCGACGTGGACCATCGCGAGGGAGGGTCCAAAGTAGCGATGGGACCGATGCGATTAGAACTAGGTACAGTGAGTCACGCAAGCGTTCGTATACCCCCACATGTTGACTTCAAAAGTGGTAAAAGGGACAATTTGACTCCGCACGAATGATGTTCATTTTTTTTTACATTTGTTCCTATTAGTGTTCCCACCCGTGTGTCTCAAATGTTTCCCCCTCCCACATGTTGACTTCAAAAGTGATAGTACGGATAAAAAGGGACAATTTGACTCCGCACGAATGATATTCATATTTTTTACATTTGTTCCTATTAGTGTTCTTGATTATACGTGTATGTAAGATACACGAGTACCTGTGTGTCTCAAATGTCCGTGTTTTGAATCCATGTATTTTTTAATTCACGGGTATTTCAATACCTGAAATAGAAGAACCCTAGGAAAACTCGGAATTCTCGACTGCGCGTGTATTAATAAATCCATATTTCGTTTTGTGTCTTCAATTTCGTATGATAATATATTTGAATATGTAATACATTGACACGAGTAATTAGCAAAATAAACACAATGATCTTTTAGATTGCAAGGAAGAACAACATAATTTCAATAAAAGAATTTCAATAAATTAAATTATGTTGTTTATTGTTTTTATTTGATATCTAAACGATCATTGTGTTTAATTTGTGAATTATTTGTGTCGATATATTGTATACTCAGATATTTCGTCATGCAAACGAAAACACAAAAATATGGATCGAAATATGGATTTGCTAATATACGTATATTTGATAATTTTTAGTTTTGCTAGGATTTCTCTGTTTCGAAATTCTATTTCTATTAAATTTCGATTTCTATCTGAAATACTCACGTACCCGTGAATTAAAAAACAGATTCAAACACGGACATTTGAAACCTGTACACGTGTGTGTTCAATACGCGTGTGTAATCGCGAGCTCTAGTTCCTACGAGTCTCACTTGTAATTTCATCAAATATTAGTTTTTAATATTTAACAATTTCGATGTAAAAAAATGTTTAACTTCGAAACACCAATTTCACAGATTCCAAAAAAATATATGTTGTAAGCTAACATCCAAAGATTCCATAGAAAAAGTGTGGTAATTGAATCAGAAAAATATAAATATTTTTACAAATCTAGAAAAATATTTCATTTTTTCCCCAATATTTTCATTATCAAATATCTTCACCAATTTTTGTTATAACTGTATCTCTAGTACACCTACACGTATATTTTATTGACCGAAATCGGTCAAATTGTTCAACAATCGGAATCAATAGCAAAAATTGTTACTTGCACAAATTACAAGCGGGATTTACAAAACCATATGTTAATGTTGCGGGGCAGGCATATTGCACATGTTTTTCCCCTTAAGTTTTATGTTTGCCACGTAGAAGGTCCCATACTCCTTTGTTGTTGATTTTTAAAAATATAATTAGCATTCAGTAGCAAAGAAAAAATTTCCTTTCACTTTCAAGTCAGGTGTGGTTGGAAAAGGGTTATATTCGTTTGTTGTTGATTTTTTTTTAAATACATATAATCTAAAAGAGTATATGTTACAAATTTAAAGTTTTACAGAAACGAGGAAAAGCTATTAAAGTTATTAATTAGCGATGTTCTGAGCATCTTGTGCAACAAAGGCCTTTCTTCCAATCTTACGTATTATCTTACTCTCTGCTTTTGCTATTCGTCTGTTCTTTTTTACATAGGCCTTTCCTCCATTTCTGAGACCTGAGTTTATAACTTTCTGTGAACTGCTAACAACATTGATCAGTGTTTAGAAACATTAAAAACCATACCAAATATTCTCTTTCCAAAAAAGACTCAACTTTCGAAAATTTGTAGCATAGGCCTTTCTTCAAGACATCCATTGAATAAGTGTTTAGAAGCAACCAAAAATGTATATGCTCTTATAATATGTTCTTCCCAAAAAAAATCAACTTTCGAAAATTTATAGCATAGACCTTTCTTTAAGATGTCCATTGGATAAGTGTTTAGAAGCAATAAAAAATGTTCATTTCACTTATAAATGGTGTATGATTTGAGGTCGTTACCAAAACAATAATCTGAGACATCGTACAATTTGTAAATATCCTGAATTTATTCGGTGTCGTTCCCATCACTAGCCGGAAGAGTTGCGCATTTTTAGGAACAGAGTACGTGCACCATGCAGTTATTCACAGAGTCCCCCTCCTGTCACTGCCAAGTTGACGTGTATCTGTTTACTCGACCGATACTTTCATCTCTCGAATGTCTCTAGAAACTTCCGGTGCCACCGCTTATTGTCCTCTTCGACGCCTGTCGGTGTCGACACGTAGCGACGGCGGGAAACAAACCTTTTTTTCTTTTTTAAGGTCAGGCGGTTTTCATTTTGTTCACTAAGCACTCCAACTTTGCGAAGTTACCAGCCACCTTTCAAACCTGCCCCAAAGGTCTTTCAGTCTCAGATTTGCACTTCATTAACCCTTTGACCCAGAATAACGAGTCTAACTCGTGGCACGGACATTCTGCATTAAAAGTTGATTGACTTTTGGGCCTGTGTCTCTAATCATGTTTAAGAAATTAATTATTCAGCCTTAAAAAACGTGTGCTGGCATAATGTGACGAATTAACCTAGTATCGAATAATACGCACGATTGAGAACCAAATACAAACAATTTCTATAAAATTCCAATGTCAGTCACTCATCGTTCAGCTGGGATACTCGTTAGCGAGGTAATATATACATATTAAATGTTTAATACCGATGTTATCTAAAACATTAAATTATATATTAACCTTTCCTTTATGTCACTCTTAGAGTTCGTTTACTTTAATATTTATCGATGTTACTATTTTTATTGTAATTTGGTTGTTAGTTTGAAGAAACTCAAACTGATTGAACGAGTAAACCTAAAAATAATTTCTTTTTTAAAAAATAAAATAGAATGTAACAAGCCAATAAGGTTTGATACTTTTATTACGAATGTTGAGCATTTCAAACCTTCGTTAAGTCATACCTAAATGCAACAAGAAATATTTCAAGAATGATGATGTATGACTTTCTGCAATTGTTTCGAAAGCAATTGCATTCCTTTGCAATAGCATGGTGGATTCTTTGAACGTAAAAAACTACGCACATCCACGTTTCTTGCCGTCATCATTGTCTGAATCATTTCCTGTCCTGGAGTATACACTAGATGAACTATTGTTTTAATTAGGGAATATATATCTTTGCTTTCAGTGATGCCGCAGAAGCATCGAAACTTGTTAAAGAGAAGGGGAGGGGGCGCGCCCGAGAAAGATTCGATAAAAAAAGAATCGTAAAGATTTCTTTTTTTCACATTTTTTGTTAAAATGTGTACATTGCAAAGGTTTGTGTATTTCTTCTGAAAAAATCAGTGCGATCCAGATAGTCCATCAAAGAATAAAAAGAAAAGTGCTTGGATGTTATCGGGACACGCAGATACGGCACCAACGTACTTTCATTTTGCATTAATTTGTTTCTAAAGTATAGATAATTACCTTCAATATAGAAGAAACATTGTTTCGATGCAGTGAATATTGACGGAATTATGCGCATTTAAAAAATAGTAAAATTTTTATGAATAATTTTTCGCTATAATTTTGTTACGTGGTGTATAACATGAACTCGTCCTTCGTTTTAACTATTACGGAGTTAGGAGTAAAATTGTTGAAGATTTCTAAATTTTATTTACTTGCAAAACTCATTTCGCTTCGTGGTTTCAGAAAAGTCATTGGGAGTTCGCGAGAAAATTGAAACATGTCACTGGAAACAAGAAGCACCCGTTAGACGATTAGGTGAAAGTGCAAACGAAGGTTTTGACCCCTGATCGATGGGTCACAGTTCAAGATCCAGCCTTCGATTGGGGTCGATCGGAGGAAACAGCCTTCGTGAGAAGCCCCAAGCGACCGTTTGCTCCGATTTTCTCCTCGTTAGCTGGGAGAGCGACGCAAATGTCGAGGAATACAAAAACAAAATGGGTTGCTACATCGACACCAGTTACCCGATCGAGCGCGTAGGCTCCGAAAAGGAACTTTTGAGAGGTCGACCTCGAACCACTTGGACGAACCTCTGGATACACGATCAGGATCTACGGACGGACATTCCGAGCGACATTTCTCAATCGCTTGCTCTAAGCTTACGTGTCGCGAATTCTCCACGCTGCAGGATCAAGGAAAGTAACCGACACACATTAGTTTCCATGAAACCATGAACAAATGTTCGTTGATTCAGCCTAACAATTCTATTTCATTTGGTATTTCGTATTTGTTTGCTACTACTTTCTGATTTTAAGGGGGAAACCACAATAGGAGGCCAAATATTAACTGTTTTTCGTGATTTTTCCTATAGAGAAAAAATAACTTGATTTTTTGTTAACTTTGAGAATATTTTAGGTACGTTTTAAACTACATTCGGTCATTTCATACCAATTCATTTCACACATTAATCTTTCAGATATCGGCTGTTTCCTATAGCCAGTTTTCGCTTGACTCTGTTATCGGTGGAAATTCTGGAGGTTACAATTGTTATTCGAAATCAATGAAGTTTGTTTACATTATTAACAAGTTTTCTAAGAACATGTACTAAACTGCAGCTCAAAAAGTTGAAAGTTGAATTTTTTCAGGAGTGTTTAATGAAAAAAGTATTAATTTTCACTAATTTGTGTGCATATATTTACTTCATATTCAAGGCATTCAAATATAGTAAACGTATATAAAATTTAAAAATGATCCATCAATTAGTTTTTGAATTATCCTTATGGATTGAAAAGATGTTTACAAAAACAAAGGTGATAATTCAAAGATATTTCTGTGAAACGAATTAATATCAATACCAAATGCATTATAAAACATATATAAAATATTCTCAATGTTAAAATATTACATAAATTCTTCTCTGTAGAAATAAAGACTTAATACTTGACCTCTTAATGTCGTGTTTCTCTTCAGAAAAAAATTATCCCTGATATCAGAGCTACCTACGTTAGTTTATTCAAAGAAATTAGAAAATGCTCGACAGAAAAGCTGCACAATTCCTTTAATAAATTTTCAAAAAATTAATATTTGCCACCCTATTCATGAGAGAAATTGATTTCTTCGTCACTATTTGTACGTAACACTATTCGTTACTTCAAATCGACCTGTCGCTTATTTTAACACTGAGAAAGTGCATACCAACTTATTTCCTTTCATCATTTATGACTCTTTTCCTTTTTTTTTTTTATTTAATGCAATTAGAATCTCATTATAGAGATTATTTTGCTACTTACACAATACATACATAATTACATATTATATAATACATAATGCGTAAAACAGAGTACATTGTTGCTGATGATTAAATCTTTAAGTTGGAGTTTTATGAAATATGTACGCAAGAGGTTACAGACTGTAACCTGTGACACAGTAGGTTTTGAGAAAAGGATACTCGCCCTCATGGGGAGATGGTATTTTAATTTCTGTAATCCTGTTATTAGTTTTTCTCACTGTTTATCATGTATAGAACATTGATTCCATTGAGGCCATAAAATATGGTCTATGTCTTGATGCTCATATCCGCACTGGCATTGCGGATCACTTGTAAAGCCTATTCGTGCCAGTGAGAATGCAAGGATCATTTATGACTGATTAATAATCTTTGATTGTAATCTTTCATCTTAATCTCGGAAATTAGATCCCTCCACTAGATGGAACAGCTATATCTGTTTACAACTGTGGGGAGAATTCTGATGTTAGAAACTGCAGACCCATTCTAAATATTACCGTGTTTACAAAAAAATTATAAATTTACCAATTATGAATGTACGCCACTAGTTGAATGTCGGGAAGTTGACGTTACGTGCGACGATTTCAAAAACGGATTTGACACTGCTAACCACGGTATCCTTGCCAAAAAACTATGCCAATTTCCCGGCAACTTTCTATCGTTGTTATGCGGTTATGTAAACGATAGATCTCGATCAGTTGAAATGCAGAACTACCTATGTTACAGAGTCAGTGTTACATGTTATATTCGAAGTTCCTCAAGATTCGCATTTGGCACCAACGCTGTTCGATTCCTTCAAAAGCGATTTAGTAAGCAATTTCTCTTGCGTTATTGCCTCGAAGCCTATGATTTATCGATGCTATTTGTAAAAATAAAAATCGAAGCACGTAAGCACCTGTTGCAATTGGATTCGATTGAATTTGTAGTCTGCTGAGACGACTACATGATAGTGCATCATAGTGCACCTCGATTGTTCCCTGTGAATCATGGAACCAGTCACGGAATCACGATACAACTAAAATTAATTTTACATGAAACGATGATCTGAATTTTTTTAAATAATGTGGAAAAGATTGAAGCGAAAAATTCGTCACTTAATGAAAGATATTGGCCTGTAATTTGAAAATCTGGGTATCAAGGTTAACTACTATGAAGTCTTTCTCAAAACTATACTTCTCGAATTGATACGATGATTCGAATTTCAATGATATTATCTATCGTATGGTATATGACAGTTTTGTTTTAATTAGTTTTCAGGATATTGGACAAGGAGTTTAGCATAAAATCTGTTTTCGTAAATGCTATAATTTCTACATTTTGAAAATCAAAAACGTTTAAGTACGCTATAACATAGAGAGTGCCATTAAAAGCAAAAAGACTGCTGAACTTTTCAATTGTAGAAAACCGAAGAAAATTAGGTATATGTTTGATTCATACAGTAGTCATTGTTTATTCCCACCTTAAGTACGTACGGAAAGACGTTGCATATCCATGCGACAGTCTTTAATACTTCTTTGTTAATAATGAGTAACTATGATAAATACCTGAGACGAGTAATTTCTTTGGAAATTGTCAGTGAATACTTGTATGTTAAATGTTTGACACTCACCTGAAACAGAAAGAAAAGATCGAGATAATGATAGAGAACAATAATTTTGGTCTTGGGTTTTCAACATCAACGTGAAAACTTTAATTAGAATTAATTCTACATAAAAAACTTCAACCCTATTGCATATCCAATGCTCAAATAACGTGCTACCAACGTGTTTTAATACTGTCAAATGGAGTTACTTGCAACAGCGAGGCAACCTGCAACATTTGTTCCTTATTCGATTCTTCAGGTTTACTGTTTTGTGTGTTAACTTAATTTTACTTAATTTTTGGCAACGGTATTTTCTTTTGTATTAGAGGAAAAAAATCAGTGAAAGTTGTCACCTATACATACAAAAATCATTACACATAATTTTGTCTGCCTATGATATTATGAATCGACATTATGTTCTTAGGAAAACATTTCGATAATTTAAAATTATTTATTAATTTTCGAAATATTTGTTTCTGCTATGCACATGTTGCATTTGTAGAGTACTTATACCACTGAGCTTTTTTATAATTTTATATAATACTTGCAATATATTAATATTTAAAGTTATTTACTTTATATGTTGTCAATCATAAATTCCTAACCCTTGTTATTAAATTTCTTTTGTAGTTATAATTAATAAAATACGTCGAAAAATAAAAAGATCTTGGAGAAACACTTTAGACCGTTCAAATTTTTGTAATCAATCATATAATTATTGGGTTGATGCATAATTATCCGGCGTTTTTTTGTGTATCGATCTGTTACTTGAAAGTAGCGTTTATTTTTTTTTCTAGATGAAATTTTGTCAAGAGGTATTTCATAGACATGCGAGTCCATAATCAGATTGATCTGCGTCATATTCTGCTCTATCAGATTGAGAAAAGATAAACCACAGCCCAGTCATTACGTGATGTGATAGATTTCTTTGGCAGAGGAATAATTAGTGAAATGTCGAGAGTGGTTTGCTTGTCTCAAATCTGATGAGAAAAACTACAGGGTAAAATAAGAAGAGGTTGACGATCAGATTTGATGGTTGATGGTTGAACAGGACGAAAGGATGACATACGATTTGTGGAAGCATGAGCATTTCTTTGCTCGTTAAACTGACCATCTGTTAAACAAAGCGAAAGCAGTTCTTCAAATAGACGGCGAACATGCTTCAGAATAACCATTTTAACATATTCTGAGCGTATTTTCATCTTTAGTTTTCAGATACATATTGTCTTGCCAGATAATTATGTATCAACCTATCACTACCCTAAACAAAATAAATATCCGTTGCAAGTTAGTTTTGGCTGCACTTGATGGAGAAACTTGCAACGGTTATGTTTTGGTCTTCCCAGCGTAAAACGGTAACAGATAAACTTTTAATTCTTGTGAAAATCTCAGATACACATTTCTAATCTTTTTAAGTCTACAATATTGATTTATTCATTATTCGCCTTTTTGTTTACACATATTTAGAAAATACATACATGACATCGAAAATAAGTGATAAACAAGTTAATGATATTATTTGTTTTTAGTTTCGGATGAGAGAAACGGTCGGAGTCATGGGTACCATGGAACTACTTTATTTGTATTATTAATTATTGCATTAGAACTATTTCTTTTTGATTAAAACTTAGTATACGGCGTTCATGCTTGTAATATTATCCTTAGACGTATTATTCTTATATACATAAGACGTGTAGTACTATGTAGAGAAAACGGCATTGCAAGAGACCTTATGGTTATCCCTCCAAAAAAATCCTAAAAATTATATAAAAATCACGCCTTTAGATGGGAATACCCCCTTAACATATTAGATTTCATACAGTATGGCTTTAAAGTGAAAATGCGTTGCATGGAACTCCATCTGAGACGATACTTTATTTACCATGAGACTATTCATAGGTTTTTTATTGCCATTGTTTACTTCTGGAATTTATTAAGAGTTTATTAGGTGTCTATTTATAATGATCAATTTTTGGACGAAGCTGTTGATGTACCCAGTAACAGTACGCAGAAACGAATGTTAGTATAGCAGATTAACATATACTAATGTAGAAAGTTCTTTGACAACGATAAGGTGCACACTCTTCGTAAATAGGCCGGTAGTTATAAAGTGTTCAAACGTTCAAGGCTCGCTTATGAGGGCAATTTTCCATTTCAGCATTTATTTTCAATTGCGTTCATAGAAAAGTATGCTCAAACAACTGCAAACAGATCGATAACTAATGTTTCGCTTCCGCACCAGTGTCAGCTAACGGATTAACTGAAACTAACGTATGAAAAAATACAGGAATAAATTACAGCAACTCGAAACTTG